>NW_004797374.1:757573-760320 GCF_000002075.1 Aplysia californica
TGAAAAACGCACTGACGTATCAAGCACGCCCCAGAGAGAGAGAGAGAGAGAGAGAGAGAGAGAGAGACTGTGAGAGAGAGAGAGAGAGACTGTTGACCAGTGCGTATATACAAAGATAGTGACTATCATTGGTATATAGTAGTAATATATACTCGCATGACGCATTCGTCGCGTCGCTGATAATTTCTCGTTGTAGAGATCGAGTTATTGCTTTCTTATCTTATTTCATCTCTTGGTCAGAAAGAAATATCCACGACTCACCCATAGTCAGTTACAAAATAATTATACATCATGTATATTATAACGAACTGATTGTACTGACCGATACGCACACTCATGAGAAGGGGGGTAACTTCTTTATTACTTAATTACTAGTTTATATGAAAGTTGTCTCCCCCAAAGAGTCCGATCTATCACCTTGACCTTACAGTAGACTTGGGTCGAAGTTGAAAGTTGAAAGTTGATGTGGAACAGCTTGCGGCTTGCAGTTTGCAGTGTTTCCAGGAAATCGGACATGCGGAGGGTAAGAGTCCAACTGAATGTTTACCTAAGCTACTTTGTATTTATATTAATTGTTATTTTCTTGATTGTTGACAGGTAAAATGTCCTGTGTGTTCAAGTCAGGGAAATCCCCTCAAGTAAAAGGTGATTTGATTACATAGGGCCTAAAATAAATCCAGGTCCATTCAAATAGATAACTCTGCCAATCTCTAAATCTGCACCCTGGAATGTTGACTGCGACAAGAAGTCGTAGAAATCTAGACTTGGACTGAAGCATGATTACTGAATAGATCTAGATCTAGAATCCACCTGATCCATATGTATTATGTTGTTGTTTAAACTTACCCTCTACTATTAGGCACTAAATTTAGAATTTTAGGAAACGGTGAGTCTAGATCTATATGATATTAATGAAAAGCCCTGTACAACACATAGATCTAGATCTAGATTCTAGATCTAGATCTAGATTCTAGATCTACTTATTTTGTGTTTAACTTTAAGAATGTGACTATTTCTCCGAAAGCTCGGGAAAATAAACTTGACCTCTGGTCTATTTCTCCGAACGTTTTATCCGTTCTAGAGATTTTTTGGTTATTTGCGAGATTAAGGCGTTAACTTTCATTCTGCGAGGA
The DNA here is from genome assembly GCF_000002075.1 of Aplysia californica. Classification (NCBI taxonomy): domain Eukaryota; kingdom Metazoa; phylum Mollusca; class Gastropoda; order Aplysiida; family Aplysiidae; genus Aplysia; species Aplysia californica. Next base: position 758,707 of record NW_004797374.1, read on the forward strand.
CTGGGAAGAAGCATGTTTTTTGCCACGAATTCAATTTCTAGAGCTGGATCGATTTTTAAATGTCTGAATATTCTGATATAATAGAAGATCTATATTCTAGATCTACATCGATCTAGATCTACTTCAATTGTGGTTGGGGCAACGTTCCCGGACTAGATCTAGATCTAGATCTATACTTCATTTGAAAATGCCTTCAAAAGGTACTGCGAGAAAACAAGACTGCTCGACTTTGGCAATAACATATTTTGCATTAGTCACCCCCAAAGCAAAATCTAAAATATTTTCTGTAAACAAGAAAAATCCCACAAGCTTCCATGCCCCCCCCCTCCCCCCCGTTCACTCTTAATTACACACACACCAAGGAGTTTACAGTAATGGAGGATGCTCTGTGGGCGGCACCGCACGCCTGATAGGAGCCCTCTCTCGCAGCGGAACTGTGGTCTACCTGCGCTGCGCTCACGCACTGAAATCTAGATATATAAGAAAGAAGGTTTTATTCCGAGATTAGGAAAGTCAATAAAAAAAATTAAATGCCTTCCACCTGTTTTGTGTTTAAGTTTAAGAACCGATATGATGTTGCAGTGGACAGAAGTTTTCACAGGTGTTGTTTTCCTTTTTAAAAAAAATATGAATGAAAGTGTTTTTATACCCCCAGCGACACAATTTAGGTCACTATCATTTATAAGAGGCTGGCTGCGGCGCTACCTGCCAAGGCCAACCTGGGCAGAAAGGGGACTGTAACAACACTGAAGAAAGACCGAGATGCTTGATTAAAAAAAAAATTCTTATTCTAATGTGTGCGTGTGTGTGTATGTATACATATTAAACATTTTAATTAAAGTATATATTGCTTTCCATTGTGTGTGTAAATTACATGCTTTGCGCAGTATACCTTTATTTTGACGGGACAAAATCTAGAGTCTAGGTTTCTACATGTATCTTGTTTTCATATATTTACTAACCATATAACACACCTTAGCGTGTTGAGTTCAATCAGTCAGTCAGACTTGTTTTATGTTTTTAAGCCCATTCATCTCCTAATTACTATAAGACTACTGTTGCCTAGATAGATATCGAGAGGCTACATTAAAATATATGAAATCAATACCCAACAACAATAATAATGAATATCTTCTATTTTAAAGAAACACCAAACCATATCAGATGAACGGAGGATGTAGGGTGGGTTGATAAGAGTTTGAGTCTTGTTTGATAAAACTATACTCGGTTTGGATCTAAAAATCTATTGTTGTAGTCTTCACCTAAGATCCTACAATTTATAATTCCGGTTCACTTAAGATTTCGCTGTTCAAAAATAAACCAAACAAGGCAACAGTAAATTTTACTGCACTAGTCGTGATAAATTATCCCCATCTGAAGTGTGAAAGGACTAAAAACGCTGCTTTCCCTATCGTACTTTACTGAACAAAAAGCATGGGATCACATCTCCGCTCTAAATCTTCTTGATCTTCTTGATTTTTAAACTAGCTATATAACATAAAACTCTTAAATAATTGAACAGTCCCTAGGCTTTCTCAGTTGCCTAGAACAGTTCGTATCACACACAGAATTTAATTTTTTTCTCTCCCTGTCATTCTTTCCGTCATCCCGTCA
>NW_004797374.1:761329-763886 GCF_000002075.1 Aplysia californica
AAAACGGATGATTTGATACAATTTGCTTTACTCGGTGGTGGCCTGTATATGCAGCAGATGGTAATGCTTTGGGACTGCAGCTGGAATGACATTAAAGCAGCCTCACATGAGTGACATGGAATCTTCGCCACACTAACTTGTGCTAAATTAGATCTATAAATGAATGCTACTCCTCCTCCTCTACGCCCGAAACGAGGGAAAGACTTAATTAACCAACTGGACATATTGTTGATAAAATCGCATCGTCACCATACTCCTGCAACCATGATTCTGTCATACATAAAATATCAAGGTTCATTTCAAAATTATATCATTTAACTCGTCTGCTTTATTACGGCATGACCTGGTGTTGAGGCACGCTATATTGAGGAAAACAAGATATATATCAAGGAGTTTAGAACTAATGGAGCCTCCTCTCTCTCTTCGCGGTGCTACGAGCAGTACGCCGCGGTGGGGATCAAATATGGCGACCGACTGTGGGCTAAATCACAAACTGTGGCGTTTCTTTTTATAGAATCTTATCGGGCTGGGCCACGTTGTGGGGGTGGGCGGGGTGGGGGAATGCACGCAAGGAAGAGGGGATAGGGCTGGGATGAAAGAGGAGGGGCGGGCCTTGGGAAGGGACGAAGGAGAATGGGAAAACTTAAATAAAAGAGAGAGAGGGAGAGAGAGTGAGAGACAGACAGACAGACAGAGAGAGAGAGAGAGAGAGAGAGATTGTGATCAACTGACGCGCTGGCAGATAATGACAGGGAGAAAAAACCCCAATAAATTCTGTGTGTCATACAGACTGTTCAATTCTTTAAGAGTTTTATTTTTTATAATCTAGTTTAAAAATCAAAAAGATGTGTAAAATAAGAAGAAAACCTGTCAGAGTAACATAAAATTATCAAACATACCAAATTATAAAGATAATCTTTCAAGATGCTAAAATATTTAATTATAAGAAATGGATAAAAATATACTTTTAAACTGAATTTAAGATATGATTGCCTGATTCTAGGCGTGTGCCATAACTAATTTTACGTGTAAGGAATAGCGAACACTAAAGAGGGTCGATGCCAGCTTTATCTGATTGTTAACAGTGTGTCTTGATCTATAAATAATAATATTATTGATTACAATAATTTTGTTTCCTGGTTTTCACAAAGTGGAGCGCACAATGATTTCAAATATAAAAAAAAAAGAGATAGCAGCACCTTTGGAGGTGTGATCGCATGGATGACCTTTGAAGGGTTGGGGGGTTTTTTGTTCAGTAAAGTATGATATGGAGAGTAGCGTTTTTAGCCCCTTACTACACTCCAGAGTGGGCATAATTCATCTTAGTGATGACTTTTGTGTAGTAAAATTTGTTGTTGCTTTGTTTGGTTTATTTTTTAACAGCAGAATCTTAAGTGAACCGGAATTATTGATTGTGGGATCTTAGGTGAAGACTACAGCAATAGAATTAAACCGAGTATAGTTCTATCTAACAAGACTCAAACTCTTATCCACCCCACCCTACCCTCTCCCCTCATCTGATATGGTTTGGTGTATCTTTAACATAGAAAATATTCATATTATTGTAGTTGAGTATTGATTTCATATTCTAATGGAGCCTCTAGATATCTACATTTAGACAACAGTAGCATCTAATTTGCACACACAATGGAAAGCAATATCTTTATTTAAAATGTATAATATATACATACACACACACAATAATTATATATACACATAATAATTATATATTTATGAATAAGAATACTTTTAAAAAATTGAGTATCTGGGTCTTTCTGCTGGGGTGTTGTATCCCTTTCAGCCTGGGTTGGCCTTGGCAGGTAGCGCAGGAGCCAGCCTCTGATGAATATTAATAATCTAAATTGTGTTGCTGGGGGGCATAAAAAACACTTTCATTCAAATTTTTAAGAAGGAAAACAACTTAACTGTGAAAACTTCGGTCCACTGCAGCATCATATCGGTTCTTATACTTAAATACAACACAGGTGCAAGGCATTTTTACTAATTGACTTGCCTAATCTCAAGGACCTCGGAATAAAACCTTCTTTCTTATCTAGATTTCAGTGCGTGAGTCGGGCATTCGCGTAGCGCAGGTAGCCCACAGTTCCGCCGCGAGAGAGGGCTCCTATCAGGCGTGCGGTGCCGCCCACAGAGCATCCTCCATTACTTTTAATCTCCTTGATATATCTATATATATACATATTTATATATATAATATATATCTATATATATATAGAATATTAATGCAAGGTCTGCGCCAAGTCAGACGGAAGCCGGTCATTAAAAAATTGTCACATGGTCATCTCGTCATACCCCTATGTGTGACGAAATGACTTTCACTTTTCTCTCCAAAATAGTTATGCAAGTAGAGTTTTAGAGGAATCAGTGTCAGCAGTCTTTATTCAAGTAGGTATATAATTGCTGGGCCATGCCCTCTTGTTTTTAAGTAATTTCCTAAACTGCCCCCAGCTAATCCCACCCCTCCCACCAATAAAAATAACTCCACAAAACTACCCAGTTATGAACGGTGAAGCTGATCAGGTACACAGGCACAACG
>NW_004797374.1:764495-801507 GCF_000002075.1 Aplysia californica
TATTATTATTATCATTATTATTATCTTTATAATGTATGACAAAGCTCATTAAATTACTATTATTCTCAACAGTCAAGGTAAGATTTAGCTGAAGATCAGTATGGAGTCGGCTTCCTCAAGTGAAGGGGCTCAATCAAGTCTGTGAGTATAGTATAATAAGATTTGTGGATTAATTTGTAGTAAATAAGTGCAAAAAAAATTTGGGAGGTTCTGTGTGTAAATATATTGTGATCCCTTAAGATCCCTTTATATGTTGGTCCTAAAATTGATTACTAGGCCTATAGGCTTCGGCTGCCACTCGGCGAAATTTATTGATTTGTACAAAGCTAAAAATGCTTAATATTGTATCAAGTGCGCTCATAATATGGCTTACAGTTGCGAGGGCCATAAAACACTCACCAAAAAAAAAAAAAAAAAAAAAAAGTCAAATTAATGTTGTTGTTATGTGGATCATTTGAGAAGGTGATTTGCATTTCTTTTTAACCATTTTAGGAAGGGTGCTCCTTTAGTTCAGTATGTGTCATGTTGGACTTTGAAGTAGGGCCCTGGTTTAAATACCTGATTGGGTAATCTTGAGCTTGGGTGGTTTTGTGGAGTATTCAAGGCTCTGGTCTTTTGAAAACCATAGTCCTATCGGAGATGGACGATAAATTCAGAGGTTCCGCTTGCATGTTAGATTACCTTAAAGTATTGAAAGGGGTGTTGAACACACATATACCATATACTTATAATACTTACTCTTACTTTGACCATTTATGAATGGTTAGTGTTAAACAGATTCTGAGCACTATCATGGCAGCTAGCCTTTGGATGGATTTTTGCTCTTATTCAGTTTTTTTTAGCAGAACTAATTACAAGTTTTCTGTGTAAAAAATTGAACATGTTTAAATGTATACACATAAACATAAATCATAGACACCTGAATACGAAGTTGATTAAACTGAAACTAAATGCTAGCCTGAACTGATCACTGTTTAATTTTTCCTTCTGTAAATTCTCGCAAAGCAGAATGTCTTCTAGTTAGTGGCTAAAAGTAAACCACTTAACACTCAGTGATATTTTGGGAATGAGTATAATAAACTCTAATAATTCAACTCTTGATTCTTTTGTTGATCTACAGAGTTATGGATGAAGCATCAAACATTGATCAACTCTCTTACAAGGTCAGAGCTGTTTTTTGGCCTTACATCAAGAAGACTGTCAAGTTTAGCCACCTTATGACGTATATGCCTTTCATGAGAAATGTGCAAATGAAAATATTTCGGGCGGAAAAGTTAGGAGACAATGAAGGGGCAGCTGATATTTTTTTGCAAACTCTGCAGCAATCGGAGGAAGAAGGCAAATATCAAGTAAGTAGCCTATATATAGATATAACAGAGCAACTGAAAATAATTTATTTTCCCTTAACTTAAATAGACATTGGTCGAAGCTATCGATCTCCTTTTTTCATGCTATCCCCTTTTTTTTTTTAAGCTCATAAGTCAGTTGCCTTTTGCTTACTCCTCACTGTTGTTTCCATGATAATAATCTTGTTTTCTGTGAAGCTTAATTTAAATATCTCTGTTGTTTGTAAGCAATGTGATACATAATAGGGTGTGCTCACTAGCGCAATCGGGTCGGGTCGGATCGGGTCTATTTGGTAGTCGGGGCTAGCCAAATTGAGGGTGAAAAACGGCCATCGTGGCACTAACCGATGGCTCGGTCGGTGTCCTTCAAAAACAAAAGCGTTTGTTTTCAGGTCTGCGAGTCGCGCGATTTGGTTGTTTGCTGCCAGTCACAACAAGACTGAGTCACGTGTCCATATTGACACTGTGGTGTCAAGGTCGGGCATTTCCTCGCGAAATACCAACAACAATTGATAACAATGGAGTCTGTCGATTCAGAGAAAATAAGAGAGAGTTTTTGATGCAACCCATGTTTATGTAATTCCAGGCTGCCACAGCACTACAACAGGGAACTGCGGAAAGGATCCCTGGAAGCCATTGAGGTTAAGGGTTCTCTACTTTAACTTCCTGGTCGTCGGGTACAATCGCGGAGGGGTGGCAGTGTGCTCTGAAACCACCAGAAAATTACCCGACCCGACCCCCCACCCGATCGCGATAATGGGCCCCCCCTTATAAGAATTAGTATCTGAATTTGAATTTTATTCATTGTAAGATTTCGCTACCTTACAATTACAAAGTTCAATCTGATAATTTTTGGCCGTTTTGATTTATTAACAAATGCCATTATTAATTTTACTATTGATACTAATTTTCATGTTTTGGTGTTTTGGTGTGATGTAGTCATGTTGCTGGCAAATTATAGTAGTCTCCACCTAAACACACGCCATACAAAAACACGCTCCGCTCAAACGGACGCTTTCGTCATCTGACGGGTATTTTACTATATACTTTAGACGTACAAACGTACGGTCACTCTCTCAGAGTCCCTCTAAATGCACGCTCCGATCCACGAAACACGCCGACAGGTAAAGCTTGACGAGGGGAAATTTTTGCTGCAGCCTATGCAGCTTGCATAAGAAAAGCCTAGAAAACCGGATACTGGATGAGACTGCCCCTCACGTTGAACAAAGAGAGTGATGAACAGTGTTTTCACTCCCAACTTTCCACTGACATTTAGGTCTAGGACTAGTCTGTGAAATGTTGGGGGGTTGGGGGACTGAAATGTTTTTTTTATTTGTTCACTGGAAGTGCATCTTTGAGAGAAGGTTGCTGACTAATGTTTGGGTGACTGCATGTAATGTTTAGTTAGACCAAAGGTCTTTGGTTAGACCTAGGCCTATGATGCGCAACACGCGTGAATGCTGTAAAACACTAGATAGGGCTCTATAGGATTAAGTTAAAGAATAGTCAAGTAAGCCTAATCAGCTGCATTTGAAGAACTTATTTATGTTATTATAACGTACTTGTTCAACGAATCACAAGAGAAATGTTTCTCTGAGATCTATGATTCTGATGTCGTTCATGAATTTACGGTTGGGGGTGGTTGCTTTGAAAGCCACGATGGTTGCGCCTTCGTCTCCATGACTATCGCCAACAGTTTCCTTTTAGGCTATCTGTTCCCGACATTTTATGGTGCATATCATTTCATTGAGTCTGTCCAACTGCCCCCCACCCCTCCTCTTTCATTCAATGCCTTTGTATTCTTAACTGCAGTCGGGAAATCCTTCACAAAATAGTCATGTGTCGTCACATTATCGCCCATAGAAAATCACTAGAATATCAAGACAGTGAGATGACTGCGTTCCTTTCTCCCTTTGCACAAGTTCGTGTAAACGTACGCTCTGTATAAACACACGCTAAAGAGCCCTCCCGAGCACAGTGCGTTTAGGTGGAGACTGTTGTATTGCATTTCCTGCTGGCACGGGAAACTATGGCTTCCATGAGCCAAATTGGCGTATTAAAAAAAAACCCATGAATGTAGCTGTTTTTATACTCCCATATACACAATTTAGCTCAAATAGGAGGCGGGTTTCCGACCCTGCCTGTCATTGCCAACTTGGGCTGAGATTGGTACTGCATCCCAGCAGAAAGACTGTCAAAATACTCAATAGAAATATCTCACTGTTCAGGAATCAAACTCGTTTCTCCTGCCTGTGACAGCAAAATGCGTAACCTCTTCACAACAGATGCTGATGGCTTAGTTTAAGTTTAAGTGGAGCACACAGGTTGACATATATTGCCAAGTTAAGACCTGTGCACTTTAGAGGCCGAACTGAGTATTGAAATTTTTCATTCATTGCTTCTTCTTTCTTCTTCTCGATCGCATCATACTTGAAGTCTGGTATCTGTCATAAATTGGGCCGTCTTGCTCAGTTCATCTGTCGGCCCGTATAGCTTCTCTTGCAGCGTCAGTGGGGTTGGCCACGTTTCCTGTCTCAGGGCCCTGTGTGTCTTGCAGTGCTGAAGGATGTGTTCAACAGTTTGGTCCGCCTCTCCACACTGGCATTTTGGTGATTGTATTTGTTTAAAACATTTGTACATATGTTGTCTCAGTCTTGTGTGTTGTGTCCTTAGTCTGAAGATAATCACTTGTTCTTGTCGGGACAGCTCATGGTAGCCATCTGGTGTCTGGGGTGCTTTAAATAGTGTATTTATAATAGTTTTTGTTTCTGTGTAGTTTACGCTGTTGTCTGGTTGGTCTTTCTGTGCTCCTAGTTTGGCCATCCAGTCTGCCTGCTCATTTCCTAAGACACCACAGTGTGATGGAATCCACTGCAGCATGATCCTCAGACATGGGATGTCCTCAATTTCTTTTCGCAGCCTTGGTAGTTTGCCGGAAGTGATTGCCTGCAGTACTGACATGGCATCTGTTAGGAACTCTACTTGGCTTTGGGGGTCTACCACATTCATGATGATGGTTGCTGCATGTATTAGAGCCTCCGTCTCTGCCCTGTAGTTTGTACAATGTCGCCCTGTTGGGACTGCCTCTGCTTGTCGTCGTCCATTTGGGAATTGTACGTACACTCCGGCTCCTCCTCTTTTCACAGCATCAGTGGCAAATCCGTCTGTATAGATCCTTATCCATGCTTCTCGTGGGTATCTTTGTTCAAGCAGGGACAGGGTGAGGGATTTCTTGCTCAGGTCGCTGTGGTCATCTTTTGTGGTGAACATAGGAATGGACGTGTGTATAGATATGTTTGTGTTTTTCTTTTCCCATGACGGTGCCTCTGGGGTGTGGTTCAGCATGTTCACTGTGGCTGGTAGATGGTCCTGTAGGGATCTTTGGATTTTTCTGCTTTCTTTGATGAAGTTGGATCTTTTTAGTCTTGTGGTGTTTGATCTGGCTGTTTTTGTGTGCAGTATATGATCCTCCATAGCTGTGGCCTTGGTGTACTGTATGAGGGCCTTGCATTCCCATCTCCTCTTCAGTGCCACTATAGATGTTGTTTGTTCCATCTTTTCTATAGGCGTTGACCTCATTGCTCCAGTGATTATTCAGAGAGCCTGGTTTTGCACTTTAGTTTCTGCATTTTGAATGTGTTGTTTCCATGTGAGACGCTTGTCTCAAAGATTATTCCAAGATACTTCTGTTGATTCTCGAACTTTAGGGGGGTTTTGTCAAATGTGAGGTGTTTTGGTTCAGTCTGGCTGAGAGAAAAGAGTGTAGCAGAAGACATTTCTTTGTTTACGGTTACACACCAGGTTTTTGTCCATGTAGTGAGTTTGTCCAATGCTAGTTGCATGCGATATGTGGCAGTAGTGATGAATTCCTCAGAGCGCCAACGAACCAGGTCGTCTGCATACAATGCAGCATGTATTCCTTTGGGCAGTTCTTTCATGAGGTCATTGATGAAGAGGATAAATAGCAAAAGTGACATGACTCCACCTTGGGGTACTCCTTGTCGCAGCAGCATTTTCTGTCCTTGATATCCATCCACCAGCACACATGCTCTTCTGTTGTGTAGATAGGATTAGATAGGATTTGGTCCATAGGTTCATGTTGCCTTGGATACCACTTCTAAGGGGCTTGACTAGTAGACCCTCTTTCCACACCTTGTCAAACGCTTTTTGTAGATCAACAAATGTTGCTAGCATCACTTTCTGTGCCTGGAAGAAGTCCTCTATTACTTGGGACAAGTATGTTGTTTGGTCCTCTGTGCTCCTGGACTGATGGAATCCAGCTTGTTCTGGTACTAGGATGTGTTGTGCCTCTAGGTACCACTACATTCTGCAAGCTATGATGCGCTCCATTGTCTTACATACACAGCTTGTGAGGCTTATAGGTCTATAGCTTAATGGTTGTGCCTTATTTTTCCCTGGTTTGAGAATCGGGATCATCGTTGTTTCTTTCCAGCACTGAGGTACTTGCCCTTTTTTCCAGCTTAAATTAAATATATCAAGTAGAGTCTGTAACGCTGTGTTGCCCAGGTGTTGTAGCATTTCGTTTGTAATTTCATTGGGGCCTGGTGATTTTCTTTGATTCAGTTGATTTATTGCTTTCTTCAGCTCTTCCATGGTGATGTTCTTCTCCATTGCTTCCGGGATGTTATTTGTACTTCTTTTTCTTCTTTCCTCTTGTCTGACTTCTTTTTGTCTCTCTCTTGGTATTTTGATGTTGCTTTCTTGAGCATATGCTTTTACAAAGCTCCATTTCCATCTCTCCTTCAATTTCTAGAGTGATCTTGGCACTTTTATTTCCTTTGTCGTTTAGCCCCTTTACAAGCCTCCATAGTTTTGTGGTGTCCTTTTCGAGGTTAAATTTGTGCATTTTGTCTCTCCAGCTTTTCCTGGTGCACTCCAATTTGGGTTTTGAGATAGTGGGCTTTACACCTCTGTAGCTTGTTGTTGTTTTCTATCCCTGGATGTGATTCGGCTTCTTCTCTGGCCTTGATGAGGTCGTTATGTGTTTTCTGGAGTTCTGGCGTCCAGTATGGGGTGTAATTTTTCCTTACCCCTCTAGGTATGGTTTCTTTTGCAGACTTAAGGATGTTTTCATTGAACTCTGTGATGGCATTGTTTTGTTTTTTTGTCGAAGACTGCGATGTTCTTTGTCAGCTCATTAGTTCTTATGCTGAAAAATCTCCAGTCTGCCTTTTTGTAGTTCCATCTCGGCCTTTCCGGGCTGTCCTCTGGCAGGCTCTCTACTATGGTAAAAATAACAGGGCGATGGTCACTTCCCTCAAGCTGGGTTTCCACTTTTCTACTTAGATGTCTATGCAAGTTTTCTGTGCAGAGTGCTATGTCTGGAGTCGTAGTTGAATGCCAAGCTCGAGAATAAAATGTGGGTTGATCTAAAGGATCATATATAAGCAGAAGATGGTTTTCATCTTGCCAAGCCTCTATTTTTTCTCCTCTCCTGTCTAGTTTGTTATATCCCCAACTCTGGGACTGGCTGTTGAAATCTCCAGCGATGATAAAGTCTGTGTCTGGGACTTCTATGGTTTCTAGCACAAGGTTTTTATCATTTGGACAATAGTAGTTCACTAGATCCAGATTGCCTCTGCTGGTGGTGATCCTGTTGTGGATATATTCAGCTTCTCCTGTATATTTTTGTTATTTCAATGGTATTTAGGTTATTTCTTACCAGGGTCAATACTCCTTTTTTCTACCTTGGCGATCATTTCTGAAGCACTGATATCCTCTTACCTTAAAGCTTGCCTCCTCCTGCAGGTGCGTTTCCTGTATACAGCTGATGTGTATTTCATTATCTTCCTTCGGCATTCCAGTGCATGATATTAAGACTTTTCTTTACCTGTTTTGTGTTTGTGTTACCAGTCGCTTTTCTTCCTTGTCTCCTGGCACTCCAAGACGATGGAAGGTCCTCCAGTCGCTGGGGTGGACCCCTTCGAGGCTTGGGGCCCGGCACTGCACCTGCCTGGTGGGTCCTCACAGGGCGAGCACCATATCTAAAGTTACCTACTTCAAGTGTCATATATTGCAGTATTACGTGGTATTGTGGTTCTCTAGAGAGCGCCTTGCTGCCCAATACCTCCGATTTCAGCACTCCAGCTCCAGGTCCAAGGACCTACCCTGGTAGCACAGGGAGGAATTGTTACCGGATCTCACCCGTAGCCAGGACTTAATGCGGTCCTTTTCCACATGATGCTCCCGTCAGAGGACTCCTAAGGCATCTAATGATGTGGTAGCGCCACCTGCCACCTCACCCCATCCTGGTAAGAGCATCGCCAGTTGGTCCGGGGCTGCTTATTCAACATATTCACAGCTAACCTCCATTACAGTGGCCGTTCCCTATCCGCCACCTGGGACCCGCCGGGTCGGGGATGGTCGCCCCAGCCTGGTTCATTCATTGCTGTTTTGCAATGGATTTCTTGATTCAGTAGAGCAAATTTGTATGGCTAAGGATGAAGAAAGATAAGAGACAGATGTGAGGTTTGGGTAATATATATATATATATATCAGTTGCCAAATTTGCTTTGTTTCTTCATGATGCTTTCTCAGTCGATCTGTAAAAAAGTGGGGTAGTAAACTGATTGAAATAGAAGATAGTTGTAGTTGGCCGTATTTGGGCACCACTGGGAATTGTGTTTTTAGTACTGAAAAGAAGATGGGATTTGAGGTGACAGGTATTCACTTTGGTTTTTATTTTTATTTTAAAGAACTTTACGTTTCTATATATATGGAGTTTCTCTCTTGTTAACTGTATGTTTTTATTATTACGGTAATGAAAACGTTCAGCTCTTGGAATCTTTGTGTATACAGTACAGCACACACATCTACTATAGAGAAACCAGTGGGGTGCGGTAATCTTTTTGCTATCTATCAAGGAATATCGCTATTTACTTGTTTTGTACAAAAAGTATATACTTGCAAGGAAAAAATTCTGTCCCCGTAGGATTGTGCGGCCGCGCCGGCGGGGCCGCGTTTTTTTTCGCGTAATTCTGCAACATTTGCATAATTTTAGATTCTCCACGTTTTTCACGTTTTTTTCTTTTTTTTTTCACAAAACAATTAATTAACGCCTCGCCATGTGACTAAAGGGACGTAATCACCGTAATAAGTCTCATTTAAGTGAAAACTTGGTTATTTCCCTTGTTAGAAGATCTTGGATATGGGTTGGGGTTTTGTTCCTTGAGCATGTTCAATTTTTCAATCCATCAAAAGTTGTTGTTCTCATGTCTGCTGATGTTTCATGTTTGACAGGTGTCCCTGGTTTTAGTAATGTGCCTGCATCAGGGGTCCAGATATCCTTTTAAAAAAACAAACATTTTTCTTTCCTTTATAGATCTAGATATAGATATAGATTTCTAGATCTAAATCTAGACTCTAGATCTACAGCTGAAAGTTACAGAGATTATATTTTTTGGTTGGTTTGGATTTTTTTTACTGATGTGTATTGTTTTCTTTTCCAAATACACAACAAATTACTGATACTGATATGTTCTGTTTTCAATTTTTCTGTACATAAAACATGAAAATCATGAAACTTCGCGTTGAAAAAGTGCAAAACATGTCGCGAATGGTGTTACGGTAACTTGCATAATTTTTGCATAATTTTGCTTTTTTTTTTTTTCATAATTTGGCCTTCTAAATTTGCATAATTCTACGGCGACAGAAAATTCAAGTCCTGAAAATCTGTTTGCGATATGTTTCATTCACTGTGTGCATGATCACTATGTGATTGCTAGACTGTATCATATACTATCGACTACCGATGAGTTGATGCTGTTGGGGGAGTGGAATAAGGATCAACTCGTCCAAAGTTCAACTTAACCGTTGAGGTCTGCAAAGAAGAAGAGGTGCTGAGACCCGAAAAAAAGATCGACTTAACTGATTTGAAGATCAGCTCAAGCGAGTTCCACACAAACGGCGCTGACTGTATCTGTTTATTCACTCTGCTCTCCAGACTTTCGTTAATGCTCTGAGAGCTCATGGCTACACCTTCCTGGTGGATGTTTTGACTGACAAGAGGGAGATCTTGTCTAAACAAGAGGAGCACAAGGAGGTGTGTCATTTTCTTCTTTAGTTTTAGCAAGCGTTTTATGACACTTGCAACACAGTAAGGTCATAAAAGTGCTGAAGATTAGAGGTGTTACAAGAAAATAACAAACACAGAAAAGGAAGAGAGATAAGGATAATAGAGATGATATGAAAGAAGGAGCAAACCGCACCAGAGCACCGGCTACCCACCCGCGTCATCACCTTCAATGGAATATTTTTACATAGAAAATAGTCAGGCTGGCTGTTGTGGCCCCATTGACACAATGTGTCCAAATCGTTTGTTTGTCACTTTTCAGTGTACTTCATGTTTGATTTGACATCCACTAGTTGTCCGATGTCTTTATTTCTCTGCCAGTGTTTTCTCATGATTTTTAGCAAGGTGTTCGATCTAACTTACTCTAAGGTCAAGGGTGTGTTTGAAAGAGAGAAGTTAGAGCTATTTTGTTTGAAGAGTTGTCCTTTTATTAAGTATAAATGATACATGTGAAGGATAGCAGAGCAGGAAAACTGGAGTTCGGAGATATGGTTTACAGTCAAACCTGCTTCTACTGATGACCTGTCCAAGACAATCACGTGTACAAACACTACTTCCACTTCCTCACTTGTGTTTAAAAAAAATTATAATGACACTTTTCAAGACATTTACTTGTTTTAAGACAACCACTTTTTTTTGTCAATTGATGGCTGTCGTGGTGGACAATTTCAACTGTATTTCAAAGGCTGTGTAACTTGTTTCTAACACAGTAGGTTGTTAGACACCAGAAAGCTACAGAAAGAGTCTTTGTCACATGTGTTATGAGAGCTATCTTCTTATTCATTAAAATCTATTTTATAAAGAAACCATTTATGTATATATCATTGTATTACTAGGCCACATTCTTTACTAACTTTAAGATTCTATAATTATTGTAGGCCTAAATAATACATCTTTGTTTTATTATTGTTTTTTTTCTCCTTCAGGTGATTCACATTTTCTCTCGGCAAGTTGGTGACACAATTGACCCAACACTGATAGCCCAGGAATTGTTGGCTAAAAGTATTATCTTTTCTGATGATGCTGACAGGATAAAGAAAGCTCAGTCGAATGACTGCACACGTGATGCAGTGCTTTTACTTCTAGATGCCCTCCCACGGCGAGAAGAAAACTGGTACGATGCATTCCTTGAAGTACTTCTACAACATAATCACAAGCAGCTTGTGAAATTGATTGATGAAAAGTACTACAACCAAAACAAAGGAGAGGACTCGGACTACTCAGAGTCAGAGCCTCTTGACCCGGCCATTGTCAGCTTACATTCTTCTGAATCAGAACCTCCTGTCTCGCAAGATTTCTCACCACCTGCAGTTCGTCCAAAGAGAGGGTCCGATGGACTCCCTGTTAAGGAACAGAAACCGAATCTTCTACCAAAAAGTGATAGCCAGGAAGATGAATCCATTTTTTCCCTGCATGCAAAACAGGATCGGCTGGAGAGAAAAGTTGATGAGTTACATGAGATAATGCAAGACATGAATAAAAACTTTAAAATTCTCATTGAAAAATTAAACAAGGAATAGCATCCATACAGTCCGTTCTAAGGTTTAACATCGACATAATTTTTAAAACTTGAACCTACTTCCTGCTGCATGAAAAGTGCATCCCTTGTGCCATATATCCATACGTGCTCGAGTGTATTGTTATTATGCAGTAGAATCTCTGGTCTTTTCTTCTTCTATCCTGGGACGAGCATACAGTTGGTGGTACTGTGGAGCTGGTGGTATAAAGGGGACGGTACGGTGCAAAGAGATTTGACAGTACTGTCACATGTATCTTTCTCACTGTCAAAAGGAGAGCAAAGGGTACTGAAAGAACACTCCATATCACTGACATGGGGATTCATCATCAATCATCAATGCCTTTCACCCCTGGCAGGGTATAGGCCACATACAAGCTCCTTCCATTCATCTCTGTCCTGAGCCATCCTTCCAAGCTCGTTCCAAGTGAGCTTCATTTCTCTCATGTCCCTTTCCACGCATCTCCTCCATGTTTCCCGTGGCCTACCCCTGCCTCGTGCTCCCTGTGGGTTCCACTGCAGTGACTGTCTTGTGATGTTTCCGCTGGGCTTTCTTAAGGTGTGTCCCATCCATCGCCACTTTCTTAGTCCTATTTCTACTTCTATATCCTTTTGTCCTGTCCTTTCCCACAGCTCTTCAATTCTTATTTTATCCTGCCACTTAATTCTTAGAATACTCCTCATACATCTGTTGATGAAAGTCTGGACCTTATTCAGTACTGTCTTCGTTGTCTTCCAAGTTTCGCAGCCGTAGAGGAGCACAGACTTGACGTTAGAGTTAAAAAGTCGAATCTTGGTGCGCAGTGAGATGTTGCTTGCTTTCCAGACTTTTGATAATTGCTTGAAGGCTGACATTGCCTTGGCGGTTCTTGCTTTAACATCTGCCTCGGTTCCACCTTTACCATCGATGACACTTCCAAGGTAGGTAAAGGAGTCCACTTCTTCCAGGGGAGTGTCTTCCACTGTCACAGCAAGGTTTGAAACTTTTCCTAGCTTCACTACTTTTGACTTGCCTGGATGTATACGTAGGCCAACACTCCTTGATAGGCTGTTGAGTTCCTTGGTCTTTTCTTGCATCTGAGCATGTGTGGGAGAGAGCAGTGCAAGGTCATCGGCGAAGTCCAAGTCGTCCAGCTGCTGCCAAGGGATCCATTGTATTCCATTACGTTTGCCTCTGGTGGCTTCTTTCATGACCCAGTCAATTGCTAGTATGAAGAGAAAAGGTGAGAGCAAGCATCCTTGTCGCACTCCTGTCTGTACCCGGAATGGTTCTGAGAGTTGTCCTTCGTGGAAGACTTGGCAGCTTGTTCCATCATAGGTGGCCTTCACAAGCTTGACGATTTTCTCAGGTATTCCAAAATGCCGCATGAGTTTCCACAGAGTTTCCCTGTCCACGCTGTCAAACGCCTTTTCATAGTCAATGAAGTTGACCACGAGTGGTGAATTCCATTCAAGCAATTGCTCAACAATGATACGTAGAGTAGCGATCTGGTCCACACATGAACGGTTTTTACGGAATCCTGCCTGGTTTCCTCGAAGCTTCTCATCTGTTGCCAGCTTGATTCTCTCCAGGAGTATCCTGTTGAAGACTTTCCCGGGTATGGAAAGGAGTGTAATGCCTCTGTAGTTGTTACAGTTGCTGAGGTCTCCTTTCTTTGGCAGCTTGATTAGGTGGCCTTCCTTCAAGTCTGATGGTATTTCCTCCTTTTGCCAAACTTTTTCAAAGAGCGCATAGAGAATTTCCACAAACGTATCTTTCTCTGTCTTAAGGGCTTCCGGTGGTATATGGTCAGGACCAGCTGCCTTGTGGGACTTTAG
The DNA here is from genome assembly GCF_000002075.1 of Aplysia californica. Lineage (NCBI taxonomy): Eukaryota > Metazoa > Mollusca > Gastropoda > Aplysiida > Aplysiidae > Aplysia > Aplysia californica. The sequence continues at coordinate 777,268 of NW_004797374.1, forward strand.
TGTTTTTATAGCGGCTGCAATTTCCTCTCTTGAAGGTGGTTCCGTGTCTATTGGGAGGTCATTTCTGGCTGGAAGAATTTCTGGTTGGTTTTCTGGAGGTGGTCTGTTCAGTTGTTGATCAAAGTGTTCTCTCCATCGGTTAAGTTGCCCCTCTGGGTTAAAGATAGTCTTTCCTTCTTTGTCTTTCACTGGTAGAGTGGGCTTGCTGAACCTACCTGAAAGCGTTCTTGTAGTCTGGTGTACAATCCTCAAGTGCCCGTCTATTGCTGCTTTCTCTGCCTTTTCGGCCAGGCCATTCAGGTAGGTATTCTTGTCCTTCTTGATGGACTTCTTTACCTCCCGGTTTACTTCAGTGTACTCTTGTGGTGCAGCAAATTTCTCAGTTCGGGTACGGCTGTTGTTGACTTGGGCCTTCAGCTCTCTTCTTCTTTTGACTTTGTCTAGAGAGTCCTGTGAAATCCATTCATTCCTGGTGTTGTCTTTGGGTCCTAGGGTGCTCTGGCAAGTTGCATTTACTGCCTCTCTTAACTTATCCCAATGTTCGTTGACTTCACATTCATCCAGATCTTGAAGGGCTTGAAATCTGTTCTTCAGTTCCAATTTGAACTCATTCTTCTCTACTGGGTCTTTCAGAAGGCTCACTTCATACTTTAGACGATTTCCAGCGGCGACTTGTGCATATCTTCTCAGTTTTAGTTTCATCTTTCCAAGGATCAAATGATGGTCTGATGCGGCTTCTGCTCCTCGTAAGACTCGGACGTCCTCCAGTGAGCGTCTAAACTTTCGGGAGATGCAAAAGTGGTCAATCTGGTTTTCCGTTGTTCCATCCGGTGAGACCCAAGTGGCCTTGTGAATCCTTTTGTATGGGAAGATTGTACCTCCAATGACCAAGTTGTTGAATGTACAGACGTTTTGGAACCTTTCTCCATTGTCATTTGCCTCTCCTAATCCGTGTCTGCCCATGATTTCCTCATTGTGACTATTGTCCGAACCTACCTTTGCATTTAGATCTCCCATGACAATGTTGATGTCCTTACCTGGAAGTTTGTCGATGACGCTCTGCAGGCGGTTGTAGAAGTCATCTTTATTCTCCACTTCTGCATCATTGGTTGGAGCATACACTTGTATGATGTTCATGTTAATGACCTTCTTCCTACCATCTCTTACCTTGAGTTCTTTCTTAGTTCCAAATGAGGCCATGATGATCCTTGGACCATGTGCTTCCCAGCCCCTGAATGTCTTTTGGGCTGTTTTAGATATGATCATCCCTACTCCTTCCCTGTGTGGTCCATCACTGTCATTTCCTGAATAAACGAAGAGTTCCCCCTCTTTCATTCACTTCTGTCCAGACTGGTTCAAGTGGGTCTCGCTGATTCCCAGTATGTGTAGTTGATATCGGTGCATTTCTTGGAGAACTTGTGCAGTTTTTCCAGCCTCATAGAGGGTCCTAACGTTCCACGAGCCGATCCGAAGAGACTTGGACTTGGATGATGGTGGAGGCTTCTGCCCAGCAGCTTCCTTTCGGCTTTCAGTGCCTTGCATCATAAACTATCCATTTTGAGAAGATCCACGATCAGCCAAGCAGAGATAATGGTTTTTGCTTGTATGTGTTTCTGTAACAGGTTCTTTTTACGAGAGAGGTTGTTAGCCTCGTGACTCAACCCCCGACATGGAGGCAGGATGACTCTGTTTCAGGAGTCACTACCTGGTTCGCCATGTAGTCGCCTTGTACGACACGCTAGCACCACGTCAGTCCTATTCTTCTCAATGCCGAGACTGCACGGCTAGACATGGGGATTGCTATCACTATAAGACTTCCAGGGGATCATTATTGACCAGCTGTAGGACTATAAACAAAAAGAGAGAGAGAGAGAGAGAGAGAGAGAGAGAGAGAGAGAGAGAGAGAGAGAGAGAGAGAGAGAGAGAGAGAGAGAGAGAGAGAGAGAGAGAGAGAGAGAGAGAGAGAGATGTTTGCGGTTGTGTTAATATCATTACAAATGATGTTTTGGTTGTGAACATTGAAGACCGGTTCCATTCACATGATAGCCTACAAGTATTATTATTATTATTATTATTATTATTATTATTATTATTACACGTTTTCCCGATCAAATATCAAAATAGAGAGTTCAAATGCAGCAATGAAAGTTTAAATGTATCAAAATTGTCAGACTGATTCAACATGAAGAGTTCAACACAATGGAAAACATAAGCAAATGTCTGCTCAAATGTAATCACAGGACAGCTCAAATGTGAACATAAGGGAAATCAAATTCCTCATTGTCAGTAATGTCAGCTCAAATACAGCATAGGAAAGTTCAAATTCAACAATACGAAAAACTACGAAGCTATGATGTAACTATTGTACCATCATATCTGAGTCAGGGGAAGCTGCCCTGTCTTTTAGCAACTTTCGTTAAGTTTATTGTTCATGCCTCTCACCTTCAGTACTCGCAGTCTGCTCTCCAGATCTACACGTTTTCATGATCAAAGATCAAGATAGATCTAGTGAGTTCAAATGCAGCAATGAAAGTTAAAATATCTGTCTCTTAGCTAGCTACATTCATTGTTTAATGTTCGTGTTTCCCCCTGTCTGCTGCCTAGATCTATCTAACCGTTATCTCGTTTTATTAGATCCTATACTTCAATCGCTGTAACAGATCTTACATGGAAGACACAGCAGCATATTAAGCACGCCTGACCAAAAAAGAAATGATACAAAGAGTCAGTCAACCCCCCAAGGTGCACTGTGCTACAGACTGAAGTGTCTTTAGGCCATTCCCAAAGGGGAGGGAGGGGGGGGGGGGGACATTGACTAGTTCTTATGCACAGTAGAATTGTAAATATGGGCTGATTCATCAATGTCATGCTCATGACCGTGCCTGAACTGCAACAGGGAACTGCTTCTTTTTCTTTCCTAATCCTTACTATCGTCCTTTTTCCACTACTTCTTTTGTATGTTTGTCACACTCTTGTGACTCACTATTTCCGGGGTGCCTTGACAGTTGAAGCAGACTTTATGCTGTTGAAGCTAGAGAGGTGAGCAGAGTAAGTCTGATTCTCTGTAGGTTAAGGACTTCTCTGTTGACATCCACGCCTTGGAGCTCATATGACCTTATGCAGTTGTGAGCGCCGTAAAACTTCTACTAAAACTAAACTAAAAAAAGAGTCAGTCTCGAGGATAAACAGAGAATACCAGTACAAAGGTATACAAGAAGCCTTTCTGCGAGGTGACGATTACATGATGCTCGCTAAACTAAACAGTTGCAAATCAACCAAATTACTGCTTACACAGTACCGTTCGACGAACAATTAAAACTTTAGACTGTTGAAAAAAGATTTGAGAAAGTAACCTTGGAAATGAAAGATGAGCGGGTTTCGATAGTAGTTAAAAGCCACCCAGATTACACTTTCGAATAGCCCTGCCGAACCAACCTTGCATTTGTTAAAAATGGTGCGGCTACTTTGACTCAAATTTTTAGAGAGAGAGAGACAGAGAAGGGGGGGGGGGAAAGATGGAGATAGAGAGGTGGAGGAATGAAAGCAAGAGACAGAGAGAGAGATACACAGAGGGAAAGAGGGAGGGGCAGAGATAGATAGATAGATAAACTCACAGAAAAAAAGTCAAGGAACAGCTCGTGTTTTCACCTCTCAAGTTTAAACCCCAATAATGATTATCTCGCAAACACTTTATTAAGCTCAGTCAACCAAACTTGACAAACCCACTGACGACTAGACACAGTTTGCCATATAGTAAATTTGCCAGCACAAGTTTTACAGAAACGGCGCAGGGCAATCCGATACACAGCCTAAAAGCATGAAAAATGGGCCAAATTTCTCTGCCTCAGCAATATTGGCATATATGGACTTTTGGCTAAACTGAGCTTGGCATGTGCTAAACAGATGTCTTGGCTGTGAATATTACTCACTTGTAACCCTTTGTAAGCCAGCGTTTTTCAGCCATATTTCGTTACAACACAATTGTCCAATGATTCTCGCTGCCTGATGTCGACAGAGGACGTACGAACCCTTGCCTGGCTCCACTCCAAGATGGCTCCCCATTCCCAGTTGTTGCACATAGACCTGGGGGTGTCTCCCTCATTTGGAGGATGCAAGAACGATGGCGATCGACCTGAAGGATCCAGGACAGGCTCGACCAGGGCAGCCCAGTTCGATCAGGGTGGCCGCGTTTGACCAACGACAGGATTAACCAGTTCAAAGTCAGACAGGTCGTGGCGTCACGACCCACCACTGCAAACCGCATCAGGGGCCGAAAAAGTTCTACAGGTGGCAACCAATGTCCTTGTAAGCGAGGAGACAGTGAGGAACCGTCTCCATAGAGCCAGGTTCGCTTCTCGTGTCCCTTCCAGGTGCCTAAGGTGCACGCCGCCACACAAAGCAGTGCGCCATGCGTGATCTGCTCGCCATTCACAGTGGACACAACATCAGTCGGACCAGGTAGTCTACTCGGGACGAATCCAGATTCAAGCTGCTGCACCCAGACAGGTGAGCCCACGTCTGGAGGCGCCGAGGAGAGCGGTTCCACCATGACTGCATCCAGCAGGTGGCGCTCTACGGGGTCTCTTCTGGTATGGGGAGACTTCTCAGTTGACCAATGACCCCCCCCCCTCCTCCTGTACCATATATGGGGCAATCTGATCACGGCAAGGTACAGGGACGAAATCCTGTTTCCCCTTGCTGTTCCTTATTTGGAGCAGGTTGAACCCCAGGCTGTTCTGCAGGACGACAACACCACATCGCGTACACATCGTGGGGGACTTCCTGCAGCAGCGAGGTGTTGCCCGCATGGACTGGCCAGCTTGTAGTACGGATTTGAACCCAATAGAGAACATTTGGGACCACACCAACCACCGGATAAGGGACAACTACCTTCCTGCACAAAATCTTCAACAACTCTTGGGCTACCTCGTTCAGGAGCGACAGAACCTCCCGCAACAAGTTCTCCGAAGGCATGTCCTGTCCATGCGTCGACGGAGTGCCAAGTGTCTGATCAAACGGGGTGGCTATACCCACTATTGACTATGTTCATGAAGAACTATACATGTCTGTTGAGACTTTTGAAATCCGACCAGTGTGACTTAAACGTAAACTCATTTTTCATGAGCTTTAGGTTGTTGTTAAAATCTGAAATTGTACACACTTAATCTGGATAGTCAAAAGCATCTTTTTCGGAAAAATGAATAAATTCGGTTGAACTGTTTTTCAGTTTTATCTTTTTAAAATTTTTGTTCGTTGACTTTTTTGTGCGAGTTTAGATAGATAGATATAGAGATAAAGAGATCGATCTAATAGACTGACAGTAGACAGGCAGACAGACAGAAAGAAAGAGAGAGAGAGAGAGAGAGAGAGAGAGAGAGAGAGAGAGAGAGAGAGAGAGGGAGAGAGAGAGAGTAGAACAACCTATTGTATATAAAATTATGTGTGTTGAATTTGAACTGACAACGTTACTTTTGATACCGGTAGCACTATTTTTAAAATATATATTTAAGCTTCTAGTGTTACTTTTGCTCACTCTATTTTGATGTTTGAACTTTCTATGTTGAATTTGATTTGACTCTCTTTTGAATAATTTTTTAAAATGTTTCTTTTGAACTCTCTATTTTGATATATTTGATTGGGGAAAGGTGTAGGCCTACATGCATTATTATTATTTTATTTTTATTATTATTATTATGATTATAATTATTATTACTATTATTATATATTTATGATAACAATAATAGATGATGATGATGATGATTATTATTATTATCTAGATTTTGTCATACTGAGTCATGAATGTGTCTTTGGCCTACCTTTTGAAATATCTGTCGACAGCTTTTTAGGACGCTATTCTGCTGTTTCTCTAACACTAACATGATGTGCAGGCAGAAATTTCCAAGTCATAATATAGTTTATCCTTTAATTCTTTCTGAGCATTTTAAAGATAATGTTCTTGTATGATAATAATATATCATGCACTTTTTTCCCTTGCGCTATTCTAAAAGCTTGTCAAAAAATTTTTCAGGAATATTCAAGTTTCCTTCAGTGCACCTTTGAGTCTTTGTCTTTCCAAATTTAAATGTTTTGTTAGGTTCACATTTTTCATTGGCCCTTATTGTATGTATATATATATATATATATATATATATATATATATATATATATATATATATATATATATATATATATATATATATATATATATATATATATATATAAATATATATATAGGCCTACATGTGTGTGTACATCTATATTATTATTTAAGACTATTAAAATGATCTGCCTGAGTGTGCACTGTCTGCATTTATTAAATACCTGCACGTTTTTTGTGGTTTTTGTTTTTTCTATTTGTTTTCTACTGTGGGATGAAATGACAGATGACATCTATATTACACTAGGCCTACTGCTTCCCTTTTCTCTCTCTTCCTCCCATTTCGACTTATTACCCCCTAGCTCCCTTCCCTCCCATACCTGTATCGTAGTGCCACCCCCCCCCCCCATCTCTCTCTCTGTGTGTGTCTGTGTATATATATCTATATATAGGCCTATATAATACTCTCTTTCTCTCTCTGTCTCTCCCCCCTCCCCACCCCACACACACTCGCACTCATAAATAGACTCTAATTAAAGGTAAAGAGAGAGAGAGAGAGAGAGAGAGAGAGAGAGAGAGAGAGAGAGAGAGAGAGAGAGAGAGAGAGAGAGAGAGAGAGAGAGAGAGTTTATTTGCATCCTACAAGTAGGCCTACAGGCCGATGTTAATACAAGACAAGTTTATTATATATTCTATAAATTTTATATTTACTGGGATTGGGGAGGGGGGGGGGGTTATTGTTGTTGGGCCTCTAATATCAATTACAGAGGAGAACCATTGTGGACTATACAGCGTCTGCTGTGCTCATGATAATATAAACAAGCATTTCCAAATTTGGGTGACAGATCGAGTGATTTCAAGTTAACGGTGTCACGTGTACTGCGGTAGCGGGTATAGTATATATAGGCCTTATTAATCAGACCTATACAATGTAATATAAAAATAGCCTTAGCCCACCCAGTCTGCTGCTGGCGGTGTCAGGCGTTTTATCCTTAAATAGTCAGGTCTGCAAACGCGGAAAAGTTTCCACAGTTATCAGATCTCTACATTATGCACTTCGAATCTTGGCCTTTAAAAATTAGGCCTACCCCCCTCCACTACACACACACACACACACACACGCATAAAAATAGAGGCTACAATACACGCACACCACGCACGCACACACCCTTCCTTTTATGGAATAAGCTCTACGTAATTTAGAGGCCTATTCCTTGTAAAGAAAATAGGCCTAAATTTTTAACCCAGTACCCCAGCACACTGTGTGTGTGTGAGGGGGGGGGGGGGGGGGGGGGGGGTTCAAAACTTGTCAAAGAGGATCTTTGCATGTTACAGTTACCTTTAGCAAAGAGTAGTCAACATATTGTCTTTGCCTTTAGCCAATGATAGTACTATCTTTGCTTTAGCACTATCTTATCTTTGCCTTTAGTCTTTAGTATCGATATAAAAAGGTATACCATCTTTTTCGCCAAAGGTTGCTAGGTCTGGCGTCTGGCCTGGCCTAGCCTAGACCTTTAGTATATTAATAATCTGGTATAATCTGAGAGTTTACTAGATCTATCTGGTATAATAATATTAATATGCCATATTTTGCCATATTATATTCCTCTGTGGGGTATAATACAGTATAATAGGCCACTGTTGACTGGTGAATTTATTATTTAATGTCATATTTTTAATTTTTGAATTTCTAGATCTTCAAATATATTACGTAGGGCCAACTTTGATGGAATGCGGGCATGAGACAAACATAAATATTTGAATAGGAATGGAATAATTAATTGTGTCTTCACGCTTGCCTAGGCTAGCCTAGCTAGGCCAGTCAGACAGATGATCAATTTGACCGTCTGTCTTTGATTCCAGTAATCGATTGTACAGAAAGTTTAAAGTACTCGCTCATGTCAGTCATGAGTCATGTCATGTTTACATCTGGTTCTCTTGGCCGACACTGTAGGCCTATGACTTCTCGATGATGTCGGGAAAATGAATGCAGGCTGAAATCTAGCGCTAGGCTAGGAATCACGGCGCTCATGTTTTATCTTGGTGCATCATCACCATGCAAATATTGTAACTAGATCTAGGCCCAAGCCTACCTGCTGCTTATATCTGGCCCTGGAGGCAGTGGTATATAAATGTAAATTACGTGACATGTTTATTTATTCTTTTACAGTACTTTTATCACCCGTCCTCTCCTCGGCGACCCGACCTCGGGCCTCGGGTTTTGGTGATGAGATAGATCTAGATTAGATCTAGAAAGCCTAGAGACTCTAGATTCTAGATCTAGATCTAGGAATCACGACGCTCATGTTTTATCTTGGTGCATCATCACCATGCAAATATTCTAATCGTCGAACCAAGTCAAACTCACAATACAAACGGCAGTTATAGCGAGTGAGTATAATAAGACCTGCCTAGGTAGACCGTAAGATCTTTCAGTTTGCACAGGGACGAATTTAATTATACAATAAAAACTTCGAGAAGATCAATATGATGATCAAACTTCAAACTGGCCAAGATTCTAGCTCCAATTATTCATCAAGATAAGACGTTCTGCTAGACCTAGTGACAGTTGATACACATTAATTGTCTGTCATGTGTACATGATACACTTGTACTCATCAAAGGATTATTAAGGTTGGAGTAACAATTACAGTAGTAGATCTAGTAAACCATGGATGGCATGGATTCTGCTGACGCCAAGCGACCAAAACTGTCACACAGTAATGGGGACAATGAACGCAGAGAGGAATCGGGATCACATCGTCATAATACGGAACTTGGAAATGGAGTCGATGCAGAGTCAGAGGTGAGCTTGTAATTATATTCTCACAAGATCTAACCTTATGTGTAGGCCTTATCTTTTTTCTTGCCTCACAAGCAGTCATTATTTTCTATCTCTAGAGTCGAGAGATTGGCATATATATATAAATATATAATATATCTCTGGTTTTGGCCTGAAGAGTATAGGCCACTGGAATATTGGGTAGGTCTACTACTTTATAGAAAGGGTGGTTGGTGGTGTGGGGGTGGGGGGGGGGTAGGATTAGATATATATGGGTAGGATAGGGAGTTAATCTTTGGGAAGAAAACCTGATTGTCCCAAAAGATCAATAATTGGAGGACAGGATTATAAATATCGTTGCCGTCGTGCAAAGCCCCCCCAAGCGCCACTGACAAAGTTTTACAGGAGAAGCAAAAAACTGATAAAAATTTCCGATATTTCTGACTCTTTTTCTCCGGTAAGCCGCTCCAAGCGGCTCGCTGTCAGAACCACTGTGCCGGTGAGCCGCTGACAGCGGCTTGGGCTCATTCCTTTACGACGACTTCGACATCAAATTACTCTTCGGCAATTGCCGAAAACAGGTCTCTATACCATAAGTGTGCATTCATTAGATAGAAAACTATAAAAAATAGGTTTGTTACTTTCTATTTTATATAATGACCCATTTAATGACATTTTTGTCATTTTTAGATTCAGCACCAAAAAGGACCCCGGCATCGAGGGTTTACCCCCCTTGGAGATAAAGTTAATATTTTAGAAAACTTTTCAACTTTATTTATAAAATATGATTCTTTATCTTCCCACGTGTTGTTTGAAGTAGGAGTAAAATGAATAAGGGACTTTTACAAGGTTTCTACTCGAGTGTATCGTCGTGCACAGACTCGGTAAGCGCCAAGCGTGTCGCATGATACGTAGGTACACGGCGGGTCTGAATCGGTTGTCATCAGTTCATATCGCTTTGGTGGTTTTGTTCTTGAGTGAAAACTTCAAATTGAAGACGGCTTACAAGTGTGTATGTGTGTGTGTGTGTGTGTGTGTCTGTGTGTATACGCGTTTTTTCACCTCTGTCAAATATTGTTTTACTGGGACATAACTCTTTTACAGAAACTTACTAGCCAAAAAAGTAAAATTTTGAAAATTTTGTTGCTTAGAAGGTTTGTGCATGACAGCAACAATATAAACATGATATCATAGCTCTGAAGTCTATTCTTCAGATCTATGATTTTTTTGTCAACTTTATAAACTGCTGGATACGAAGCTTGCTGTTCTAGAAGTCTCAATCAGTTGTGAATATACTGAGATAGTTTTGATTTCAGTTTAACAGAGGGCCTTTCGTTTCTGTTTTTCTTCCTCTAGGATGAATTAATGAAGTGATCCTTACAAGATTTTTGAACGCCTTCTTAAAAGAAATCACTGAAACTTGCAAATTACCTCATAACAAGTTTTAAACATTCCCCTCTCCCTCTAAAAAAAATATCATTTGAAATAAAAACCAACAAAGTAGCCTATATTTCCGCCCTCCCTTCAAATAACCCCCCAAAACAACATTTTGTGGGTTATAGTAGTCCTAAGCCGCCGACCAGCTACAGCTGATTTGTCAGTGTCATGCTCATAAACTGTGCCTGAACTGCAACAGGGAACTGCTGTTTTTTCTTTCCTGATCCTTACTATCATCATTTTTCCTCTACTTCTTTTGTATGTTTGTCACACTCTTGTGGCCTGCTATTTCCGGGGTACCTTGACAGTTGAAGCAGACTTTGTGCTATTGAAGTTAGAGAGGTGAGCAGAGTAAGCCTGATTCCCTGTAAGGACTTCTCTGTTGACATCCACCCCTTGGCACTCATATGATTATGACCTTATGCAGTTGCGAGCGCTGTAAAACCTCTACTTCTACTACGATGTGCACTTGTCTTAGACAACCACTTAATTTTAAATTAAAATTTGTCACGGCGTGGTGGAATCAGGCGCTCGTCAATTTTTAGGCATATTTTATGGAGTTATTGAGTATCACCTTAAAGCCTGTTCATTGGCCCTCCGTTTTGGTTAAAAAAATATATCCATGTTGAATAGAATTCGACTTATTTGAGATTGAAGGAGGTCAGGTTCACCCGGTTACAGAGGTAAAATTAACGAGAAAATGGCTACCGAAGTTTGGTATCTTCCATAGGCAGAGAGTTCTTGGAAACTGAAAATGTACTTTTTTTTGGTGCCTTTTTTAATCATTGTTTTTCAGAAAATCCATACAAAAATGTGCTTTTAAATGGACATTAAAGGTGTTGAGCCAAAAAAAGAAAATAAGAAAAAAATTGACAGTCGGCCCCCAAAAATGCCAATTTCTTTGATATTTCCTTATTTTGATGAACACCTGATTTCACCACGATGCCTCATAAATTTCTCCTGTGTTTTGAGTGGTAGTCTTGGACAATTTTGACTGGAAGTATGCAGTAGTAACAAGTAATATAAGCGGTGCCATTGGCATCATCAGTTCGGTTCGGTTTTGTTAGTTTGGGGCTAGTCGGATTGTCCTTCACGGAAGGGGCAAAACGGACAAAACTGGTGATGACCTTCAATAACATTAAACTCGTTTGTTTTCAAGGCTGTGCATCAGGTGCGATCGGGTTCCTTTGGACAGTTTGTCTATGTTTAAAATTTGTGAACTGACACTGCCAGAAACTGAACGGAACTGTACCGAACTGAACGGAAGCGAACCTCCAGACCAATAGGCATGATGTATTTGATCATAATGTCTGTTATCACAAGGTCGTGATGGTGTGAGCCATGACACGACAGTGAATTTGTTTTTAAATTTTTCCAAACTAGTTTCTCCTGATTTACCCAACGTGTTGTACTTGAGCCAACATGGCTCTGTGTGCCCAGTGGTGAGGGAGGTATCGAAGGATTTTTTTTTGGCCGGCACTATTTCTCCGAACGTTCGGGACAATAAAGCTAGGCACTATTTCTCCGAACGTTCGGGAAAATAAAGCTGGGCACTATTTCTCCGAACACTCTGAAATCACATCCTTTCCCGCAAATTTCGGATATTATATAGATCTATAATTATAGTATAGGCCTACCAAAGATTGTTCGTGTACAATATGGTTCAATAGGTCCAAAACATGTCCGCAGTAAATATTTATATAAAGAAGTGCTACAGTTCCAAACAGTTTTTCGCTACAGATATGACGTGTTGCCTGTGAAGAGTGCTACTCTTAAACTTAATGTGTTCACTTGTGTGCTGTCTAGATCAAGATCTAGATCTACGGAGGGTTATTGATAACGACACATAGAACTAGCATCTGCGTTTGTCGCGGTCGCGACCAATCAATCGTGGCTCGATTTTTTGGGCATTTTTTGGTCTCCGAATCGGGGAATAAAAGTAAAAGTCAAATTTTTTTTTAAAAAGTAAGAAAGAAACCGAACCTCTTTACTTTGAAAGAAAGTTCACCTAGCTTCACTTCGTCTCTTTCTCACTTGTTGTCACCACGTTGATTTGTTGAAGGGACCCTTTGTTGAATACGTTACAGTTACTTTTATTTTTCACTCTTTGTGGTGTTTTATTTTGTTAGTTTGTATTTTTTTCGTTCTTGTTATTGTTCTGATGTGTTGTTTTTCTATCAATTTTTGGGGGGGAAAAGGGGGGGGTGTTGTATAGTGTAACACGTCATTTAATTTGATGTTCCTACCTTCATTAGATTCTAAATATATATACATGTATATATTATATATAGATTTAAATGTGTTATGTTAGAGCGTACGTTCCACCAAAACCACCCATTACATGTACTGACACTGGCAGGCCCCTTAATAATGTGTGTGATTCCATAATTTACATGTAACATCATGTACTTTGTTTTAAAATTACGCACATTTAGGGTTCAAACAGCCAATCTTCTTCAGACAGGTGGACTCACGCCCTTATTTGTTAATTTTTGCGTTTGTTTATGGGCTGTTCTATTTTTTATTTCATTCTGTTGTGAAACCTTTCTTTTTCGCGTTTTTTACACTCATCTAAAAATCTCTAGATTAGCTCTTGAAAATTGAAATAGACATAGACCTAAAAGTTTGCTCCTGTGTGTGTATGTGTGTATGCATGTGCGTGTGTGAGTGTGTCTGTGTGTGGTAGTAAGTGTGTAAGTGGAGAGTGAGGAGCGTGTGTGTGTTTGTTTCGGGCTTTATTTCAGCCTTCAACTGTTCAAAGTATACAAAAATAGAAACACAGGATCAACTCACTCCACGGCTCATGAGTCGTTCCTCTCTTTCAGTTTCACTCATTCTTTCAATTCCCGTGTTCTGTCCCGCGGCTCATCCCCGTCCGCATGAATTTCTCACCCCACCCCCTCCCTCCAGGCACACACAAAGAAAATCTGACTCATTCGATCCCTTGCACCCTGCGAACCATGGACAATAATATAGACAAAACACTGCCTTAACCGCATGCCTTTCGTTCGTGAGCTGTGGACCAGGCCAGGGGGGTCGGTGTCGTCGTCTTGTAGTTGCTGACGCCTATGGATACACTCGTACATTCTTCCTTTGACCTGCTCTGTCACTCATACTGTCTCTCCATCCACAGCTCAGCTCGTCATCCGTTGTGTGTGTACATGTGCATGATGGTGGTGGGTGTGTGGTAGGTGTTACTGAAGGTTGTCTGTAGGCGGGCTTGCCATGCGGTGTTCCTTCCCAGACCAGAGGCAGAATGAAAGTTGGCGCCAAACTCTCGCAATAATTAGGCAAAAAAATCACGAGACCGGAAGCCGGAAACCGTTCGGAGAAATAAAGATTGGCACTATTTCTCCGAACGTTCGGATAAATAGTCACTTCGTTTGTTTTTTTTAGCTTGGTTTTGGAACAGTGGCTCCGATAGCAACATGTATGAGTTCAGAAATTAATTTTGTGTCACCACTTGGTGGAATCGGGTGCAAGTCAAATAAAAAAAAAATTGGAGTTATTGATGGTATCATCTTAAAGCTTGTTCATTTTCCTTGCTTTTGATAAAAAAAAGTATGTATCATGTATCTGTCTTGAATAGAAGTTGTGATATTTGAGACTGAAGGAGGTGGGGGATGCCTAGTGTCCGAGGTAAAATTAGCGAGAAAATGGCTGCCAAAATTTGGTGAATTACAAAGCTGAAGTATCCTTGGAAGCTGCATATGTACATTTATTTGTGGCTTTAATCAATGTTTGCCAGTAAAATCCACCTGGAAATGTGTTTTTAAATGGGCATAAAAAGTGTTTTTGTCCCCCCCCTCCCCCCCCCCCCCAAAAAAAAAAAAAAAAAAATTAAGCCAAAATAGTAAATTTACTAAATTGGGCAGAAAAGTCAAATTTTTATTGTTCTACAAGAGATTTCACTATTTTGATGAGCTCTTGGTTTTACCACGATACCGCACATATTTATGAATAAAGCACTGATAGTGCGTGTTGAATATGCATGATGATAAAATGCAGTGGAGTCTGGGCTCGTGTTATCACCAACGCTGGACTGCCACGGCTCGCCACTTCCTACTTCAAAACCACACCTACTTTTGTAATAATCAAATCTGAAATCTCAGGCTGAAGAATGATTATTTTTAGCAACATGTTGAGATAGGTAATTATTTCCCCTTTATTTCCATATATACATTTTGCTAATATTGAAAATTGAATTTGAAAATCTTTAATTTGTCCGACAGCAGGCAGAATCAGAAAGTAGGTCACAGATATGGCCCGGTCCAGATGAGGAAACACCCCCCCCCCCCCCCCCCCCCGGTAGTGAAAGAGTTAGCGGAATATAGCCTGATGTACTACATCCACTCATTTTGCTGTTGTTGCAGGACCTCTACGCTGACTGGGCTAATCTACCAGAGCCCCTCGTGACTCATATACTTTCCTTCCTCTCTGCCCTGGAAAGGTGCCGAGTTGGAGCAACGTGCAAGAATTGGCGTGAGAGTCTGGATAATCCTGTGCTCTGGAAAACCATGAAATGTGGGTTTTTCTTGCCAGCTCATGGGAATCTGTTGAAATTTGTGCAGCGATACGGGCAGTTTGTTAATAACCTCACCGTTGCCTTGAATCAAAAAGAGACTGTGAATCGTATGAATGCTATTGCTGTGTTCAAAACACTTAATGACTTAGATCATATTCGTTTGACTCATATTACAGTACAGTTTAAAGGAGACAACCCTTTGTTTTATGCAGGTCAGGAGTTTATGGCAGTTCTATCTTCCTTGTTTGAGAAAATGGGTCAGCAACCAGCAGCATATCGCTCAATTAGGTACCTAAACTTTCGGGAAATGAAAGCTAATTTTGAAGTTGATTTCATTTCTCATATCGCGGCAAGCTGTCCCCAGCTGGAGTATTTGAATATTTTGAATGGAATGCTAGTGTGCAAAGTATCTCCTCATTCGATGGTCGATCTGGTTCAGAGATGCGAGATGCTGAAAGAGTTGCACCTCTATCACTGCAGTTTGTCCAACGACGTTTTGAGAATGTTCACCGAACCCGGCAGACAGCAGCTGCTCAAGCTTGGTGTCGTGTGTCGAAGGGCGGAGAAATATGGGACGGACATCTCTTCAGAAGCCTGGTCTGCTTTGGTTTTGGCAAACCCGGACCTGAGGGTGGATCTTGGCTTTGATCACACCTGTCCGTATCATCGCATTGCAGAGATTCTCAAGCCAGAAATACCTGTCAAAGAGTTGCATTTTGCAACTTATACCAGGATCACGCTGGAGGTGAATTTAGCCAAAATGTTTTACGATCGAACTCTAGAAAAACTCGTAGTTCATACGAAGCCCAACGCAGAGTTTGAGCAGACTCTGTTGGCTCTGGTTCGGGCGTGCAGAAAGCTTCACACCTTGTATGTATATGGTGTACTGAGGAAAGAGGTGATTGAAGAGATTTTTACTCTGTCACCAGAAATGAAATCCAAAGGTTCATACATTCTCAAATGGGAGATGGAGCCCGAGCCGTGGACAGTTGGGGAGGAAGACGATGATGGAGTGTAACGATCAGTGTTTTAATTTTGAAGTACAGTGGAGTCCGTTTAACATTTTGCCGTCAAATCTCGCCGATCGGCGATGTTTATCACACTGTTCCTTTGGATTTTCCCCCAAATGCCTTTGCCATTGATAGCAAGGGTTTTTACTATATTGAGCCTTGTGATAGGAAAGCGTTGAAACAAAATCTGCAGGACTACTGGATTATCTTCGGTTTAGCTGGATTTTCATTTAAAAGTGCTCACTCAAACAGAAAAAAAAAATTGGGATTTTATTATTTTTTTGTTTACTGCCATGTTTGGATTCCACATATATATTTTTAAAGTGGACTCAATATCACTGGTTTGAATCAATTAAAGTGCGGGAATTGATGTCTATAATATTTTCGTCCAGCTGTTCAAATTATGTACTCAAGACAAAATTTTGAAAAACTTTTTCATTGCATTTTCTGAATCTGTGGTGTCAGTTACTTGGGCTGGAGAGAAATATTTTGTCACTACAATATAATATGGAAAGCTTGAATTTATGGGGACCGGCCTAGGTAGTTCAAGGGATCCGTAGTTCGTGGGATATCTTACAAAGATAAAGAAGAAAAATGGGACCGTAGGCCCAGTTCGATAGATACGTGATTTCAAGTCTTCTGTGTTCGACCTTATACCTGTGTTATACTGTATATATTTAAATTCTAAATGTTGAAATAAACAAGAAAAGATACATGTTGTAGGTACAAGTGTTAAAAGAATGAAACCATTTTTTTGGTCTTTCCTGAAAATTTTCCTTTCTGGGTTTAGAACAGTTGAACAGCTTGCAGATGACATCCTTTTTGTTTTTAGAATCTATATGAAAAAGAAGATGGTGTTTACTTAAAGAAAAACCCAAAAACTGAGAATGTTTGAAGACATATTTGCTTAATTAACTTTTTAATTTTTAAACCAATACATTTGTACATGTATTTTTCTGCTAAGTATGAATACTCTGTGACAGTGTTGGATTGCCTCCTTTGCTCGTTAAGGTTTTTTTTTTTTCTCATTGTTGCTTCATGACTGAAAATGACTTTGTTGAGATGACTTCAGAATTTTTGTGAGAAAATGATAAAACGCTCTGTGATTGCTGGTGCTATTTTTACAGTTCCTGTTTTTGTACTTCAGATGGACAATCTATCTTACAATTTTCAAATCTTACAATTTGCATGACTTTTTATGTACCGTTAATTTTTACTGCTGTAATTTTTAGTAATACATATCTCTTTTCTATTCTGCTTTCTTCTTATTGTTGTGATGGTGCCAGTTGTGGTGATAGCTTTACTGCAATGTCAGTGTTGAGCTACAGTCAAAACTCATTACACTGTCTACCTAGGAGTAGTGGTAGACTGGAAGAGAGTTTTTTTTTTTTTGGGGGGGGGGGGTTGATGTATATCCTTTTGGGGGAGTAGGGAGGGGTAGGGGGTAGGAGGGGGGGGGGTTACATCATAATCTGGGGGCTGCTAGGTACGTGTAGAACTTAGATCCTATTCACACACCAGATCATCGGAACCTTTGTTCTTTTTATTTGTGTAAGTACTTTCTCTTTATATAAATTATTATAAATATGTTCTTGCTTTTTTCTTTTTTTCTTTTACGTCTTTTCTTTCTTTCTTTTTTTTTGAAAGTTCCAAGTGTGTTCATTGAGTGAAAAAAAAGCGCATTGCAGTGTTAGTTAGCCAAGTGTTTCTGAGAGTTTTCTTTTTCTTGTAAAAGTCGAAACGAAAGATAAAAATATATGATGTTGGCTGCCATGAATAAATAGTGATGCGTTTAACAATGTTAGTAGCGATTATGCAGGAGATGTCGAGACCTTTATGGTAATCCCTGCTTTTGTTGCTGCTGTTGCCATTGCTGTTGGGGAACCTTTGCTCTACCTGACCAGAGAGTCTTGCCTTTGTTAATTTTACAAATCATTGGGACGGTCTAGAATTTCAGGTCGACTTAACATATTGCATGATGAGTTGTTGTGGATCTTGCTCAACATGGCATTGGTAGCCTAGTGGTTAGGCTATTGGACCTGTTATCATGAGTGTTGACCAGTCATACACATGGGAAATGACAATAAAAAGATAAAGGGCTCACTGGTCAAGGTCAAGTTAACAATACAGGGGAGTCCACTTATAACGAGTCCTGAAACAACGAGAAGTCTGTTATAAAGACACTGTTCTAAAACCCCGTTTTTTCCCCTTCTTTATCTTTGTAAATAAAATACTGCTATAGCGCTATCGGACAACTAGGGGAGTCGGTTATAGCGGAATATTGCTGCTGCTGTGCACAGCGCACAGGTCAGTTATACATATAAACCTCGCCAGTTGAGAAACTTGTAGGTGATCTAGCGAAACCCAGGATCTCACATCAACTCCCTGAGCGAAACAAAGAATAGGAGAGCCCACGTTTGCCAACAATGAAGGTCGGAGCGAATGAGTGGGGAGGGTGTGGTAAGCGCAGACAAGCAGAATGCATCGTGTGATAGGCCAGCCTAGTCTAGATTATCTAGGCCTACCACTACCCATGCCCTCACTTCTCCGAAGCGAGGATGGAGAGGTCACAATGCTATGATGGATGGAGTGAATGTGTAGTAACGTGCGCAAGCAGACGAAACACACCACGGGGTGTGGTGGGGTGGGGGACAACACAGAGGACGAGTTAGCCCAGAGCGCATTTTTTCTCATCGCCAACGCCGTGCTGTCAACATCGCTAGCACCCGAGAAAGAAATCTGATTTGATTTTTTATCAAGTAAGACCTAGAGGTCATGTTGAACAATGTCATCATCAGGGGAGAAAACAAAAAGAAATAAACAGAACACCAAACTGATAGATGAAGCCTACTTCATTATTTCCATTCAATTTATTACTGGATTTCTTATAACGAGAATCCTGGTATAACGGACATTTCGCACCGGTCCCCTCCCTTTCGTTATAACAGGATTCCACTGTACCTTTATTCAGCCATGACACAACAGAAGAGGGCGTGACAAACGGATTACAATTCTAGGGAGGATTAATTGTTCTATCAATTGAAGGGGCAATTATTGTGCTATTATTACTATTATGCTTTACTCAACAGTGAGATTTCGGGTCCGGGGATTCGAGCCTCAGCTTGGTCCAACGTTGTGTCCTCGGGAAAGGGACTTTTGCATGAGTTTCGTTTTTGGTTCCGTCTTTTCAGAGATGGACATTAAAATCAGAGGTCCTGCGTCTTAAATAACCTAATTATGGTTTTGATAGGGGTGTTAAACTTTTAAAAGATACTATTTAACAATTTTTTCACACCCAGTGCCACAACCTTTGCTTTCCTTCTTCTGACCAGCATCTACTAATTAGTAATTATAATCATGTTTACCCGATATTTTGACCAAAACCTATGGTATAGCTGTTCGGTGATTTGTCATCACACATAGAAGACCAGAGCTCAATTCATTTGTAGGGAGAATTTTTATTGTAGAGTTCGGCCTTTCTGCTTGAATGGATGTTGTTATCCTCAATTTCGTTGGCCCAGACAGACAGGGTTGAAGCTTGCCTCCTAACTGATCTGAAATTGTGTCGATGGAGGTGTTGGAGGACTCTCATGGAAGGTCCTACTTCTTTTCTTTCCCTTTGTTGTTTCTGTCTGTCTGTCTTTCTTTTCCCCAGCATTAAAAATGACCGTTATTGTGTCGATCTGCCTTTGTTTACTCAACAAAAACTCAAACTGCTTCTTGAGCTGCGGGAATCTTGGCCGAAGACTCCTGGGGTCTCATGAAATTTTGTTGGAAGGGATGGGCAATTTTCTTAAAGTCATCAGTTCATTTAGGCTGGTAAATTTTTGCTCTAAATTTCTTTTTAATATCTGCCAAAAGATTTTAAGCTTTAGGATTCTGTGATCTCTGTGCTAAACAGCAGTAAATGACTGAGAACATGGTTGTCCCACTTCATTTGTGACTGTGTACTCTCAAGAGATTCAATTTATTCATTACTACCCTGTGCCAGTAAATTTTGTGTGTGAGAATGTGTGCTTGCGTAAGTGTGAGAAAGTGTGCTTGCGTGTGTGCGGGCATGTATGTGTTTGTGTTTGCGTGTGTGCACTCATGTGTGTGTCTGTTTTTAAATTATGGTCTCATAATTTACATTTTCTGTCCAACACTTTTTTTTGTGAGGACCCTTGTCTGTAGTAGTAGTAACGTTTTCGCTCCTAATGTCTTTTACTTTTATAGCTCTTGTGGCGTATTTTTTTTACACTCTCTCGTTATAGAAAGGTGCTATTGTTGTTTGATTTTATACAGTTTTTCACTCACACACAAACACACACACACACACACACACACATATATATATATATATATATATATATATATGTACATGATTATTGCTGATATAGTCAATGTCATAGTTTTTTTGTTTTGTGTCATCTCTTTTTTAAATCTTTTATGAAGTTCTTAGTGTGGAGTGGCTTTCAGTTCTGGTTGTTGTTGTTGTTTTAAAAAAAAATTCACAATATACTTAAAATGCAAGTGTATGAATACATGAAACTTACGAGTTTTTGAAACAAGTGAACAGGTATTGCTGTTTATATCACTTAATTGTCTTGTACATGACATGTGTTTTGTTTTTTCTGGTGCAAAAAGTTCACCATTTATATAGCACAGAAAAGTCATCACTGAGAAAAAATAGGTACAAATGTATGACGTCACCTCCGCGAAGAATGTTGTCGACATTGACTATATAAATGTGCTTCTCATTTTTATTTGTTAATATGAGGTGCTCATCAAAAAGCCCCATCCTGTAGATTGAAAATTGTAAAAGTCATGAACAAATGCAGGGTAGAATTTATATAGATATATCATCAAAAATGAGTGACCAGATGGCAATAATAATATTTTTTTATATTGATGTGCTGGATAGCATGTTTTCACTGAGATTTTGTGTGGAGAGGACTTCCATGGCTCTGCATCATGAGTTAAAATTTAAAAAAAAATTTCATTTTGTGTACTTGTTTGGAGCTAATTGAAATAGTCAAATAACAGTGTCTCCGATAACAGAAAACAAGATCTCGGTAACTTTCAATAGAAAATGAGGTCTCAGTACGGTAGTAACGTTAGATAGCGAGCAAGATGATTGTAACTTTAAGTAGAAAAGATTCTTACATCCGTATACTCCACAGTCCGTTTATACATCCTAAACCATGGACTTAATCTTACGTGTGAAATAATTTGTCTTTGATTGAGATTACTGATGGCATATATATATAAAAATTAATACTACAAAAAATTATCATTGTTTCTTGGCTTTGATTTATCTTGTCACATTGAATTTCAAAAAAATAATTTCTGTAATATTGCAAGCAAGCCCTTTGAGTTTTCTTGGGTAAAAAACCCCCTTTTTTACTGCTTGTTAAATTGTCAGTGCCATATCCTTTATGGGATTTCTAAGTGTCGGGTCTTTTGTCAATCTGTAGAGCTTTCATAATACAATATATTAGCAGTATGTATTATGTGAATGTTCTCTCTCCCTTTTCCTCTTTCCCCTCCATATGCCCGCTCATCAACAGTGTCTGTCGTATTGCACAGAACACCTGGGTTCCATTCCTGTGTGGGGAGAAGTTTTATTGAGAACACATATAATATATAGGCCTAACTGCTGTAGAACTGAATGATTGTGATGAAATGACATTGTGATATTTGAAATACTATGATCATATGATTCTAGAAGTTTCTATTCATTATAGAGGTATGCAAAGGATGTCGCTTGTAAGGTGTTTCCCTTTTTATTAAAAGAAATATTATTTCAATACTCCCCTCACGCAATTTCACTGGTGTCTGTGGTGTAGCGGTTAGGTGCTTCACTGTTGCATGCAGGAGAACTGAGTTTGATTCACGAGTGGGGAGCATTTTTAACGAATTTGTCAGTTTTTCTCCAGGGATGTTGTATCTCTCTCAGCCCGGGTTGGCCCAGACTGGCAGGGTCGGAAGCCCACCTCCTAAATGATCTAAATTGTGTTGATGGGGGCGTGAAATTACTCACCTTTTAAAAAGATTTTTTCAAAGTCACTCAATATCTTTGTGTATGCTTCTCTTGTTGTAGATTGTCACAGACTTTAGTGGTGGTACCAGTGGTACCCATGCGCTCATACGACCTTATGCAGTAGTGAGTGCCGTAAAACCCCATACTAAACAAACAAGTGGTACCCACATTGTCATCTAACACTATTGAATATATATCCGGTGGTTTGCCGATTGGTGTGGGCGATCATAGACCTCCACTTTACTCTGCCTTGCTTTGCAGCAGTGGTGTCTGTTGTTCTTGCTGCTCCTAGCCATTTTGGCATCTTGTCCAGTATCTCTTCCCTCTGTCTGCCTCTACCTCTCTTTCCATCAAACTTGCCTGTTGTTACAATATTCTCCAATGCTTCTTTCCGCATTGTGTGTCCGAAGAAATTTGCCTGTCGCTTTCGTATATTCGTCATATTCTATCTTCTGCAATTTGCTTCAACCAAGACTTCTTCATTTGTTTTTCTAGCTGTCCATGGGATACGTAGCATGCCTCTTATGAACCACAACTCTGTTGCCACAATTGTTTTTTTCAGCTGTTTACTGATTGTTTATGCTTCGCACCCGTATAATAAGATCGGCTTGATGTAACTTTTCAGTACTTTTTTTCTCGTTTCCAGTGACAGATTGATGTTTGTGAGTATCTGTTTCATTTTGTGGAAGGTTGCTTTTATTTGGCAAATGCGGCTTTTAATTTTGGTGTGACATCTCCCATCTGATGATATAATGGTACCCAAATATTTAAAATGTTGTAGGCCTACTTGCTTGAGAGTGGTATAATTGATTTTGATATTGCATGTTGGGGTTGGAGTTTTTCTGCTTATCACCATTGTTTCGGTTTTCTTGATGTTTAGGCTGAAGCGCATGTTGTCACTCTCTTGTACGATGACATTTAATAGATTCTGTAGGTGTTCTTCATCTTCTGCTATTAGGTTTGTGTCGTCTGCATATTGTAGATTGTTTATATAATGTCCCGCTATCGAGATACCTAGCATTTCTTCTATGTGTCTCCTGATATTTTCGCTATACAGGGAGAACAAGTTTTGGAGAAAGTACACATCCCTGTCTGACTCCTCTTTTAATCTGTATGTATTCGCTGATGTCGTTTTCTATTCTCATTGCAGCAGTTTGATCCCTGTGCATGTTCTTGATAATCTTTAAGTCCTTCCTTGAGGATTTCCAGCGTGTCGATGATTTTGTCGTGCCTAACTTTGTGGAATGCCTTAATTCGTGTAGTCTTCTAGGGCTCGTTCTATTGTTGTTCTGATGACATTTATGGCATTTATAGTGCCTTTGCCTTCAATAAATCCACACTGTTCTTGGGCTATTTCTGGGAAAATATATGTATAATTTGTTACAAAATCTTTTGCTTTTTGCAATAAACAGTCTTTCGTGTATTACAATTTGTTCAGTTATATTTTTATGCGCATGTAGCCTACATGTACTTCCTTCTCTGAGTACTGAAATGTGGTTCAAATCCAAATATTGACGCGGGTGGTTGCATGGAGGGCACCACTCAGTCATAGGTCCTACTTCTTGACTTTCCCTCTGTTATTTCTGTCTGTCTGTTTTTCTGTCTGCCTTTCTTTCTCCCAGCACTAAAAACGGACCATTTTGTGTCGGTTTGCTTCTTTTTACTCAAGAAAACAAACAAAACTTAACTACCGTATATTGCATGATGAAGAGCACGCGCGACACATTAAATTAAACAAAATGTGTTAGTTTTGGTAGGAATTAGTTTGGACTTTTGCCCAGATGGCGGCAGAAGTCTTTTCTTAAGGATCTTTAATGTGTGCAACTTGCACACGGGACCTCCGAGATTTTTCGGCCTTGTCCGAGAAGGCTAGGTGTAAATCTTTCCTACCAGAAGATTAGGAGTGTGTCTGAAAGACAGCAGTGAGAAGGAACGAAGGAGTGACAGTAGAAAGGCTGCAGACAGAGTCCTGAGCCCAGAGGAGAGGGTAAAGGAGGTGATGGGGTGGGGGCAGAAAGTGGAGACTAAAGCAGACTTCGTTAGAGAGCAGAAAAGGAGGTCAAAGGACAACATTTTAGTGAAGAAAAATTTCCGTCGCTATCCGGATTCGAACCCGGGATCTATTGAATGAGAGCCCCAAAGTAAATTTTACGGCACTTACAACTCAAGGATCTCATAAGAACCAAAGATAAGAGGTGCTACAGAGAGGAACATACAAATACAGAAAAGAAAGGGTGGAGGTAGGACGATAGATGTTTGATAGGAAAGAAGGAGCAAATCACTTTTTATGTTATATTTAATCAAGAAAAGATACATCTTTATTGTCCAGATCCTAGCATATTGGTTTGGTGTTTCACCACATACACC
>NW_004797374.1:803871-811341 GCF_000002075.1 Aplysia californica
CTCTCGACAGGCCTGCGTGGCACCTGGTGTTTTATATAAAGCTATAAAAACTGACTTCATCATATCTTCTGGGATCTCACCGCTGTCATAAATAGCATTCAGGAGCTTTGTTGTTATTTCAGTGCCTAGTTCTTCAAGCGCGACAATCACTTCAACTGGAATATTGACTGGCCCTGTGGCTTTTCCTTGTTTCATTTCCTAATGGCAGCGTGTACTTCTGCTCTCAGCATTGGTGGTGCATTTAGTTCATTCTTTATTGCCGGTTTTTCTCCTCTATTTTCTTTGAAAAGTTCTGTTTAAGACATCCCCATTGTCCGTTAAAACATCTCCTCCTTTTCATCTTATGCATCCTGTGTTTGAGCATCCTTTAATCTCATTTACTTTTTAATTTTAGAATGCATGTATTTGCTGTCTTTGTTTTGGTTCTTCTTTATTTGTTGACACTGATCGTTTATCCATGTTTCTTTTGCTTCGTTGCATTTTCTTTTTTTTCCCTCTTTATGATGTCGTACTTTTCCACATTTGATTTTTCCTTTCTTCTCTCTTCCATTAGCTTTAATATGTCCTGGGTTATCCATTTTTTTTAGTTCGCTCTTTTAGCTTTCGGGGGGATATTTTCTTGCATAGCTTCCATTATTCAGTCTTTCATTTTCCTCCGTAGTTCTTCCGATTTAGTTTTTTTTTTCCAAAGCTTGAAATTTATTGCTTACATCTATGGAGAAACGTTCTTTCAGTTCTTGAGGTGTCTTTAAAAGATCTATGTCAAATTTTGGTTGGTACTTTTGACTTTTTAAGTTTCTTCAGTCTCATCTGCATTTTACACATGGCTGGTACATGGTCACTATCACAGTCTGCTCCTGGCAGTGATTTAGACGATTTATTGTATTTCTAAAACGTTTCTGAATAAGTATGAAGTCTACTTGATTTCTACTTCTATCGCCAGGACTCTTCCAAGTGTATCGTCTTCTTGGGTGATTTTCATACCAGGTGTTTGATATCATAAAATTATTTTCTCTGCACCATTCTATGAGTCGTTCCTCGCGTTCATTCTCTTTACCCAGTCCCCATGGCCCAACTAATATCTTCTATACGTGTACTTCCTTAACATCTTATGATTTTAACTGTTTCATTGCCTAATCAAGGTCCTCATAAAAAGTCCCAATTTCCTCGTTGTCATGCTCTGATCTTGGTGCATATATTTGGATGACACCTATTATAATTGTCAAAAGGTTTTCCTTCCAATTTAGCCATGATGACTCTATCTGACACTCCCTAAAAACCTTTGATGCTCTTTGCTGTTACTTCGTCAAATGTAATTCCGACTCCTCTTTCATGGGTTTTTCCTCTTGAGTATACTATTGTTTTGGATCCTCTTTTAATCAAGCATGTCCCCTCCCACCTAACTTCTCAAAGGCCTAACATTTTTTATTTAGCTTCATCTTATCCATTTCCTCTCTATATTATCCCATACTTCCCTGAAATTCTGAGACTTGTGATGTTGGCTTGTGGTGGGAAATCTCGAGCATGTACGTACAATAGCTCTGGTTGGTGGAATTTCAAGTTAACTGGTCTAGAGCCGAGCTTGAGCAACTCAGACCATGGGATTCGCTCGCCGGGATAACCGAAGCAGGATACGTCTTTATGTCGATGATGCCATCGGCACTTACACATGCTCATACACTTTGGGAAAACAGGGTCGGCAAAGATGGCTAGAAAAGACACACTGAGTACGAAAAGGCTTATTCCAGTCATGCTTTTCAATCTTGACTTCTTATCCACCAAATATTTTTCAGTTTAGAACGTTAAAGGACAAGCGGGCTAACCCAGATTTCGGGGGTAAATCTTGACCTACACCAAAAGCGGAGATCGCCCTACCTAGAGGAGAAGTTTGTTTTCATAGGTGTATATATTTGTTTGGTTACAGAGAAAACTCTCCTTGTCTTTTAAAGAAACTGAACAAGGGGCAAAAACTTTACCTTCGATTTGCTCTAAACAGCTTTTTTTCGGGATAGCCCCCTTGTGCTTAAAAGCGACAACATGTTGTCAAGAAATAATAGAATGGCGCGTTCTACACTTCTCCCCTGAAGATATGCGAACTGTAGAGGGTCCTGGATAGGTTCAAAGAAATAATTACAGAAATGAATGACCTAAGACCAATAGCCTTAACAATTAATAACATCCGTAGTCTTTTTAGCACAATTTTTTCCAGACATTTTATAACTGCGGATGTTATTAATTGTTAAAGCTATTGGTCTTAGGTCATTCATTTCTGTAATTTTTTCTTTCTTTGGAATAGGGACGACTTCAAAACATTTCCAAATCATGGGAATAGCATAATGTGTCAGCAACGACTGGTTGATAATATAGATCTAGGTGTAAATAGAACTAAGTTGTGAAGAACACATTTTTAGAATGTTGGGTTGCACACCGTCTGGGCCACACGCTTTTCTCACATTCACACGTCCAAACACACATTTAAGCTCACGTTCTTCAACAGCAACGACATTATTTTCAATTGTGTCGGTGTGTACGCATAGCTAGTCACACGAACTGCCTTTGTCAAATCGAGAGAAAAAGGCATTATTTTTTCCCCCATAGATCTAGCTCTCTTCGTTGTCATCACATACGCTTGTTCGTTTATTTTTGTAGCTCACTATGGTCTTACTAAGCCCAGACCATGTCTCATGAGAGTTATTTGATCGATACTTCTTCCAATTTCTTGTCATGGTTTTTAAAAGCTTTTTTCTTCTTTTTATGGATAGGTCTTTGATTCAAGAATTTATCCACGGTTTCGAGTTAGGGAAGATGGTAACTTGTATTATATTATATTATATTATATTATATTATATTATATTATATTATATTATATTATATTATATTATATTATAGAGTATGGGTAAACAGATGCTATACGTGTATTTACTGCCAGACCCCCCACCGTGCAGTATTTACACGGACAGTTTTAGGATACCAGTTTGGCTTATGATAACCGACCGTACAA
Source organism: Aplysia californica (assembly GCF_000002075.1). Classification (NCBI taxonomy): domain Eukaryota; kingdom Metazoa; phylum Mollusca; class Gastropoda; order Aplysiida; family Aplysiidae; genus Aplysia; species Aplysia californica. Next base: position 806,873 of record NW_004797374.1, read on the forward strand.
TGTTTGGTGGAGGAAATGACTAAAAACCACAGAGTTATCTCCTTTTTAAACAAGTGTGCTTAAAAAAAGTGTTGAAGGTGCCAATCTCAGCATAGCATTTAATTGGCCTAGCCTTCCTTTTGAAATTGCCCAATCAGACACAGAGATCTAGATCTAGATCAGAATCGGTGCCCTTCACAACAAGGCCCTCGTAAAGACAACCCTCCGTTGACTATCCTCTGGTTTCTCCCTAACCTCCCTAAAACCTGTAGCTTTGAGAGGTAACCTGGTGGCTTTGTGTTAGTAGGTTATGGCATCATGTACTTACTACTCCCTCATTGTATGTCGTGACCCCAAATTAGACCAGACATTTAAGGAAAAAAACCAACAGCAACAACAACGGTGCTTGCCATTTTTGAGTCATAAATTTTTAACCCTATCCTCAGTGACATAGTTCATGTCTTATAGCCTTTATAGTGACTTGGTGTTTTACACCCGTACACTCTGATCGATAAATTTTAATTACGTTTCTTCTTCTTCTTCTTCTTCTTCTTCTTCTTCTTCTTCTTCTTCTTCTTCTTCTGTTCGTTTTTTTGTTTTTGTAAAGTGTTTTACGGCGCTCGCAACTGCATAAGGTCATATGAGCGCGCGGGACACACCTAATATTTTCAGTTGGTAGGAAATTTTGAATTTTGCCCGGGTGGCGGCCGAAGCCTACTCTTATCGATTTTAGACCACCAAGGGATCTTTAACGTGCGCAACTTGCACCCGGGCCCTCCGAGATTTTTCGCCCTTGTCCGAGAAGGCTAGGTGTAGATCTTTTCTACCAGATGATCAGGGGTGTGTTTGAAAAACAGCAGTAAGAAGAAGTAAAGGAGTAGCAGTGGAAAGGCTGCAGAAAAAATCAGGAGCCCAGAGGAAGGGGCAAAGGAGGTGAGGGGGTGGGGGCAGAAAGAGGAGACGAAAGCAGACAACAGAACATTGCTAGAGAGCAGGAAATGAGGTGAAAGGAGACAAATTTAGAGAAGAACATTTTTTGGTCGCTACCCGGATTCGAACCCGGGACCTTTTGAATGAGAGGCCAACACCTTAACATCTAGGCCACGAGAGCTCCCTCTTCTTTTTCTTCGTCTTTTTCTTCTTCTTCGTCTTCTTCTTCTTCATTTATCGTTGTATTGTAGCAGACATTGTGTTAGTGAAAACAGATAAAGGGCAGAAAGATATGGTTTCTTAGGAGACATTAAGAAGTAAATAGAAGGAAATGAAACGAGGCAATTGTGGAAGAAGCCCACCTGTATGATGCAAGACTCCGAAGTAACCGTTGTGACGTGACAGGGTGGTACCCTTGGACTGGACGAATGGCTACTCCGGAGTACTCTAGCGCTTTGGCGTATGAGAGATGGGTTCAGAGCCTGGGGTGGGATGAATTTGGGAGCCCACTTAAAAATAAATAAATGAATGAATGAATGAATAAATAAATAAATAAATAAATAAATAAATAAAAAAAAATAGATACATGTATATAAATAAATAAATAAACAAATGTATGTTCTACTCTTGGGGCAACGTGAACAGTTAAAAAATTACAGTTCATTGTTCAATAAGTTATTTAGATGTAATTATCAGAACGAGAAGCACTGACTGAAGTTTCTTTAGGCCATTCCCAACGGGATTTGGGGGGGGGGGGGGGGGGGCATTAACATGTTCTTATGCACTGTAGGATTGTAAATGGGCTGATTCATCAATGCCATGCTAATAATTGTGCCTGAACTGCAACAGGGAACTGCTGCTTTTCTATCCCAATCTTTACTATCCTCAATTTTCCTCTACTTCTTTTGTATGTTTGTCACACTCTTGTGACCCGGTATTTCCGGGGTGCCTTGATAGTGGAAGCAGACATTGTGCTGTTGAAAATAGAGAGGTGAGCAGAGTAAGCCTGATTCCCTGTAAGGACTTCTCTGTCGACACTCACCCCTTGGCGCTCATATGACCTTTTGCAGTTACGAGCGCCGTAAAACATCCACTAAAACTAAACTAATAACAACTCACAAACATGGAGGTTCGGTTCTTTTGTGTGTGCTATATTTGCTTGTTTTTGGAGACACACCAATGCCCCGCCTCTCGAAGAAGCTTAAATCTACACTAACTTACAGAGTTGAAAGGGGCGTTGAGTCTATACCTGAGTTAATACAATGACAGCGACGCCCCTGCAAGACTTTATTTGCTGCTGTGAGGAGTAAAAGTATGTGTCACGACGCGGTTGAATCGGGCGCTCCTCTAAAATGTTGGGTGTATTATAGACTTATTGGTATCACCTCTGGTTCATATGTATTACTTTTGATGACCCCCCCCCCTAGCAACAATAACAACAACAACAAAAACAACAAAACAAAACAAAATAAATAAACAAAACAAAAACAAAAACCACCCTCCCCAGCAACAACAACAACAACAACAGCAAAACGTAACAAATTTTCCTTAAATAGATGTCAATTTATTTTACTTTGAAGGAAGTGGGGGTCACCTGGTGTCAGAGGAAAAATTAGAGAGAATATGACCGTCAAAATTTGGTGACTTCTAAAACTTGAGTGTCCTTGGAAATTGCACATATACACAATTTAGTGACTTTAATCAACATTTCCCCAGTAAAATCCACACAAAAACTAAATACATTCTAAATGGACGTAAATGTAATGAGCAAAAAATAAATTCGATAAAAATTGCCCCACGAGCGGCAAAAAATGTCGATTTCTTCGATTTCACTATTTTGATGAATTTCGACCATCACAATGCCATTCCTTTGCTGCTGGGAGTTGTAAAAATATGATAGCTCACCGTCGCATGCAGCATTTTCTAAAATACCTGGAATCCGAGTTTATTGACTGCCAAGCGTAATATTCTCTAACAGCTTCCAGATTCTGTAACTGGTTGTGAAATGTTATTTCTTCTTGTAGTTGACTAAGTCATAATGTAGGCCTACTGGAGCCTGGTGTTTACCTGGTGTTCGGGTGTGGTAGAGAGCCAATGATCTTACAATATTGCAGATAACCCCCCCCCCCCCACCCACCCATAACCCAAATTTCAGATCAAACAAACTTGACAAAATGTTTTCCCTGAGCTCTCAGGTGGACACTTGAAAGTTATTCTAGTTAGCGTAGTTTATTGGCCCCACAGAATAAGAAGACAGACAGAAAAAGCAAATTGGCAAATGTATCTTACTACTTCATAATTCTTTGTCCTTCTCATTTTAGGACCAATGAGTCTATCTGTATGTCTGTCTGTCTGCCTGCCTGCCTGCCTGCCTGCCTGCCTGCCTAGGCTGTCTATCTATCTATCTATCTATCTATCTGTCTGTCTGTCTGTCTGTCTGTCTGTCTGTCTGTCTGTCTGTCTGTCTGTCTGTCTGTCTGTCTACATTTTGTATCTATCTATGTCACTTTCTTCATTTTTTCTCCTGTCTGATTTCTGTTTAGTATCATTTTAGCTTAACACAAAGGCCTAGTTTGACGAGTGCTGCTGGCGGAGAATTCATATAAATTATAATTCAATAAATAAATAAATTCATAGTAAGGGTTCAAATAAGACAACTCCTTTATATAAATTTAAAGCCACATAAGTACGCCTTTGAGATGAGGAATACAAAAAACAAACCATTAATATTATTACAATCTGAAATACTCCAGTCTAACCCCTCAAACCACCCACGCTCCCTCTTTGACGTCATTAGCCTTTGTACACTTTTAAAAAGTCCATTCTAGATAATAGTATTCTTCAATAAGAAATTCTATTGTCTCTTGAACTTGAAAGTATAATCCAAGCTTTTCTTTTTTCATTGTTTTCCTCTCGTGTCCCGACGCCTCTTTTCCTCAAGTACATAATCAGAAGGAAAGGGAAGGATCTGCCGTCATTCTAAAAGTACAGTAATTGCAGTTTTTACAATTTTGCGGGAGAGGGAGAAAAGCAACTATATGTTGTTATCAAGAAAACGAATTCTCTGCAAACTGCTAACATGCAAAGTCAACATTTTAAAGAAAACAATTTTGATAATAGCTTCCCTAGACAACAATCAATTTTCTATGGTTTTAAAAATTTGTGGCTCTCCTGTGAAATTTAAAAACCTGCATATACTGTTCGGTACTTTTAAAAATGAGGGCAGAGGTGTGGGGGAATGAACGCTAGAGAAAGAACAACACAGCGGGTGATCGTCTGCACCTGACAACCGAGTTGTTAGGCGGAGTCCTTTCTGCTGAACACCAAAATCAGTATTATTGTGCAGTGCCTCGTGATATTGTCGGCAGTGCCCCGAGACCTGGATTCCGTTTCTGAACTTCGTACGAGCTTCCTTCATCGGTTTGCAGGTAAGTTAGAACAGAGGAGGGAAAACAGCCGAGAGGTCAGTTTTCTTCTTCTTCTTCTTCTTCTTCTTCTTCTTCTTCTTCTTCTTCTTCTTCTTCTTCTTCTTCTTCTTCTTCTTCTTCTTCTTCTTCTTC
>NW_004797374.1:812829-844495 GCF_000002075.1 Aplysia californica
GTTTATTTGCCTCCCTTTAGGTGAAAGAAATATCCATCTATCTTGAATAGAAGTCGGAATGTTTGCCATTGAAGGAGGTCAGGTTCCCCTGGTTTCAGAAGTAAATGGCTACCAAAGTTTGGTAACTTCCATAGCCTGAGAATCCTTGATAACTGAAGTTTCCATGAAATGCACACAATAATGTGTTTTTAAATGGACATAAAAGGCGTTGAGCTAAAAAAAAAAAAGAAAGAAAGAAAATTAGGAAAACAATTGCCCGTCGGGTAAAATAATTCCGATTTCTTTGATTTCATAATTTTTACGAGCGCCTGATTTCAACACGATGCCTCGCAAATTGTGTCGAAGTTGAGTAGGGCACCTTTAGTACTAGAAGCAATTATTCACGAGCGTGTTTTCTCTAGTAAGGCGTGATAACGTGACCAATATAATGAGACCTAAGCAAACCAGCCGACCAGTAATACCCCGGTAAGCTGTGGCATGAGATAAGTTCGCATACAATGTATCTTTTCTTCAAATTATTCTCCCGTCCTGAAATCATATGCATGTTGGTCTGGGAAAACTGAGCACCCTGTCATTTACACGAACACTGTCATATAAAAAATCCTCCACTTCCCCAAATACCCCAGTTAAAATCTTTGAACCACCTTGATGTTTGACAGAGCTAAGAGTCAAGGTGAGAATTTTGCGAAGCACAAAGTTGAGAAAATCATTGTAGAGGACAACATTAATTTTCATTATTTTTTCCTGAGATATTTCAGAAGAAAAGAGATACACGTACCTGAATTTTAAAAGTTCAGAAAGTTTAGAAATACATGTAATATCTAAAAGAAAAATGTCGTGGTTTGAAAAAAAATAGAGGAGAAAAACCATATCACTTGCCCTTTGCCTCTAATCGTAGAACTATAAGTAGGTAAAACAACATGGCGTCCATAACCTTTCCTCCTTGTTTTCTTTGTATGTTACTGTCTCAGCTCTTATAATATAACCCATTTGTGTTGGAAGTGCCATAAAACTTTTACCGAATTAAAAGCTAAACATGCGTTAACTAATAAAATTACTGTCTTTGCTATTAAAAAAGCCCAAATCACCCCCCCCCCCCCCAAATAAACAAAGCAAAACAAAAAACAACAAGAACAACAAAACTGGATTCCTTTGACTCGGGAACCAAATCACCTCACCCCAGGTTCTGAACCCATTCCTTCCTCGCCAAACCGCCTCAAGGCCACCAGCATGCCACGTAACACCGTTTACTCCGGAGGCTTGTACGGAGGCCACAACGGCAGATCCCGCCTTACGGATTTTGTGAGGACCTTCAACAGCCGTTTTCCTGACAGTCTGACACGTCACTTTGGGTAAGGCTTAACGATGTCATCCTGGTCCAGTTCTCGGATAGAAATAGAACCAGCCGGTTTTGTTGAGGAACTAGATTTTTTTTTCAATATCCTTTTCATCAACCCTGATCCAACCAAATAACTACATCAGAATTACAAAGTTCTATCTTCCCAGTTCCTGTTTTTTGAGAAATTAAACGTCAAAGATTTTGAGTCTCAAACATGCCAAGCTTTTTCGAATGCAGTTCTTTGAATATCTTGATAACGACTCCGAATAATCTTACGATTTTGATAGAGCAGACTCAACATTAATCTTGGTTTCTGACCTCATGGTCTTTGTAACTCAACATGGCCAACATTGTCCAATAGAACATTGTAATTCTAGGGTAGTGAAGTGTCCCCGGCTTTCATAATGTAATTAGACACCGTGGTAATATGTGTAACGATGTGTTGGAACCTGGTTTTTGAGCATGTGGAGTTATTGATATTATCATAAAGACTATTCATTTTTCTTGCTTTTGATGAAAAAGATACCCATATATTTATCTTGAGCAGACGTCGAGATATTTGCCATTGAAGGAGGTAGAGGTTGCCTTGTGTCAGAGGTAAAATAAATGTGAAAATAACAACTAAGGTTTGGTAAGGCTTTAAAAATATACGTTTTTGTGTTTTTCATAATTTTTTTCCTGTACAATTCAATGCAGGGCATTGATACCAACACACACACACACACACACACACACACACACACACACACACACACACACACACACACACACACACACACACACACACACACACACACACACACACACACAAACACACACACACGCAAAATTCCATAGAAATGCCAACCAAAATGTTGATTTCTTCGAAATCATTATTTTGACAGGCGCCTGATTTCACCTCGATGCATCACATACGGCGAACATTTCTCCACGAGCCAAATTGATTAGATTAAGGCTCACAGCCCAATGAACCATTGGAAATATAGGCTGCCTGTTGTTAAAATGTAGGCCCACTTTGCCTAGATTTTTTTAATGCTAAGAAATACTGTTTCTTTAAATCTATGATATTGATTGCATGCGCCCAAGCAGTATGTTGTCGAAATCCAAACTCTAAGTGTCGCAAAAAAAGCAAGATAAAAAATACACAATATACGAGTAGGTTCAACTTTTTCAAAGAATGAAACAGTTTTTTCTTTCTTTCTGTCCTGAAAAATTTGCTTTTCGGTAAAGATGTGTCAGCCCCCCTCCCCCCCCCCCTGCTCCAGTTCGATACATGTAAAAGTATAATATTTTTATATTAAATTTTATGGCATTCCCCTATCCACTCAATATCAGTGCAGATAAGTGAACCATGGTACTGTTTTCCCGAAATCCTTCCTTGCATTCTGTTATAAGACAAAGGGGAATAACGCCATACTGTACGAGCTCGGCGTGCACGAAGTTCAGTCATTCTAGGCTACCGTGCCTGTTTTGTCTTTTAGATTGCTTAAAAAAGAATAAGATTTTTTTTTACACCAGCATCGACCCAATTTCGATAATTAAGGGCCAGTCAGGGCCGAGTCGGACTGAGGGGAATACAGCACGCCAGCGGAAAGGCAGATTCTCTAGGAACTGCTCTCCACTCCCCACTCAGAGACCGAACCCGAGTCTCCTGCGTGCAATGGCGAAAGCGCCGAACCACTACTCCACACACTCTTGGCTTTTGGGTCGCAAGATAATGAAAGGGTTAAAAGCACATGCCTATGTTTCCTCTTACACTGTTTAAAAAAAAGTTTTAGTAGAGGTTTTACGGCGCTCGCAACTGCATAAGGTCATATGAGCGCCAAGGGGTGGATTTCAACAGAGAAGTCCAAACGGGGAATCTGGCTCACTCTGCTCACCTCTGTAGCTTCAACAGCACAAAGTCAGCTTCGACTATCAAGGCACCCCAAAATAGCGGGTAACAAGAGAGTGACAATAAATATACAAAAGAAGTAGAGGAAAAATGACGATAGTGAGGATAAAGTAAGAAAATGCAGCAGTTCCCTGTTGCAATTCAGGCACAGTTATGAGCATGACATTGGTGAATCAGCCCATTTACAATTTTACTGTTCTGTTAATGTCCCCCCCCCCCCCTTGGGAATGGCCTAAAGACACTTCAGGCAGTAGTACCCCCCCGGGGGGGGGGGGGGTGTCTTATATTGTGAAACAAACACATATTTTTTCGTTATTGTTTTGTTGGGTTTTTTTCTTTCACAGCACCAACAGAGTTTACGTTTACGGGGGGGAGAGAGGTAACAATGACAGCGCAGAACGCGGTGCTTCCTCACCACCACCCAGTAAGTACACTCGACCCTGTCTAAGACGGCCATCCATTTGTCGAGGAGAAAAGTGATTGTCTTCGACAGGTGGACATCTTACACATTGTCATTACCCATTAAAAATAATTTTTAAAATGTATAAGAATGCACCCCCTTCCCCCGAAAAATTGACCCCCCCCCCCCAAGCAAGGGGAGGAATGGGACGTGGCTATAATTTGTACAGGTGACTATCTTAAATAGGTGGCCAAGAGATAAGGTTCATGTACTTGGGAATTTTCCTCTTTTATCTAGGCCCTTTTTGCTGTAGCTTTGTGTGTGTGTGTGTTTGTGTGTGTGTTTGTGTGTGTGTATGTGTGTACGTGTTTGTGTATGTATGTGTGTCTGGGTGTGTGTGTCTGTGTGTGTGTGTGTGTGTGTGTGTGTGTGTGTGTGTGTGTGTGTGTGTGTGTGTGTGTGTGTGTGTGTGTGAGTGAAAATTATAAAGACACTAAAGATAGTAGAAACACAAACAAAAATCTCTCAAACATTGTGCCTATTTGTCCCCGCAAGAGCCCGACCCCGTCAAAGTCCTGACAGTCCGTCATGTAGACCTGACGGTTCCGGCTAACACAAAAGCTCACAGAACTGACGAGTATGATATCTGTGGCTCACACCAGGAGAGACCGAAGCTCGTGGTCAGGAGGGGGCAACCTTTCAACATTCAAGTGAAATTCTCCAAGCCGTATGACAGTAAGACAGACTATCTTCGCATTGCCTTTGAGGCTGGTAAGTTTTCGTCTGCTGTGTGGTTGTGTCAATGTGACTGTTGGTCAGACGTATGTGTTGAAGTGGTTAGTTGTGTCGCTGTCGCACGCAGGAACCCAAGTTAAATTCTCGAGTGGGGAATTTATTATTTAAAATTTATTTATGTTAAAAAATCGAGAACATATTTCTTTTTCTGTCTGCTTGGGTGCCTCTTAGGCCTGGTTGGTCATGATAGACTGGGTCAAAGCCCGCTTCTTTACTGATCTAAATTGTGACGATAAGTTCGTAAAACACTTGTAACGTGTTATAAAAAGTGACTGCTGGGTAATTTTGTTCGTTGGTAAGTAAAATATTAATAATATTTCTATATCGGAATGGGTGATTGTTTATGTCGTGCATATTTGGAGAAGATTATGCTTATGAGCATGGAGGAGCGTGGTATGTGGAAATCAGAGAATTTTCTGTAACTGTAAACTCTCTAGTGGAAATTGTGTTGAAGTCAACAGTGTTTTGATCTTTGGCCTTAATTTCTAAGACGTGTGAATGTAGTGTGGAAGGGACCTGAAGGCATAATCTGTTGGAGAGTCATCTTCTGTTCAGTTTTACTGATATATTTTGTTTGTTTTATCTAATCTCTTATTCGTTTCTGTCACCGGATCAGTTGTCATTCCAGCTGGAAAATTTTCACAACATTACCATGGTCTCTCTTTTTTCTGAGTGCTGCACGTTATTTAGCTACGTCAGGCGTTAGAGTAGGCATGCATCTAGCAAGGGTACGTTGCTTTGCTTGTTTTCAGATGAGAAAAGACAGAGAAAGAACAATGAAAAAAATAATGTATTGATTCTGCAAGTGCATATTATTGTGTATGTATGTGCATATTAATGAGTTTTTGTATGTCAATGTTTACGAGTATGTTAATGTAATGTGTATGTGTATGTCTCTGTATATGTGTATGCGTATGTTAATGAGTATGGTTAGCACTATGTATATGTGTACGTGTATATGTATGTTAATGAGTATGTTTATAACTATGTTTATGAGTAAAGGTATGTGTATGTGTATGTGTATTGGTATGCTTATGCGTATGCGTATGCGTAAGCATGTACGTATGCGTATGTGTCTGTGTATGTGTTTGCGTTTGTGTTTGTGCATGTGTATGTGACGCTTCCGTCCAAAACTCTCTCAGGTGACAAGCCCTCACCGGCTAAAGGAACAGAAGTTGAGTTCCTTCTCTCTGACGAGGACAAGCCCAAGGAATGGGGCGCAAAGATCCTGAAACAACAGGTTAGTAGGGGCATCGTTACGGTGACTTTGTCAGTGAATTTAATGAATAGTTATTCATCTGGAGAAGAAACCAAGGTCAAGGATGCAAAGTATCTTTTTCGAGAAGCGCTGCTGTTCTTGTTTTTTAATACCGAGTTTATGTGATGATGATGATGATGATGATGATGATGATGATGATGATGATGATGATGATGATGATGATGATGATGATGATGATGATGATGATGATGATGATAACGATCACTTGTGTAGTGGCTATATGTGCTTCACAAAAAAAGAAAAAGAACAAAATAGACACCTCGACCTCTAACACGATGACACGTTTCAAGCACGCTGGTCCATTCACAGTATAAAAATCTTTCAAAATACATAATATATCTTGAGTCTTTGCCATCAACACTATTTCGATCACTTAGGATGTGGGCTTCAACCCTTCCTGTCAGGGTCAACTCGGGCCGAGAGGGATACAACATCCTAGCAGAAAGACGGAGACACATACCTAGTAATAAGTTATCCCACGCGGGAATCGAACTCACGTCTTTCACGTGCGAGGACGAGTTGTCTGATTGATGCGCCACAACACCAGATGTCAGTCATAATGAAGCCATCAATGTTCTCACTAAACCTGTCAGCATTGCACTTGTTGTATTGGCAAGGACTTATTTATTATTGTGTTCACTTCGACTTCACACTTCGCTACCTCAGAATTATAAAGTTCTATCTGACATTTTTGGCCGTTTTGAGTAACTAAGAACATGATGCTAGAAACCAAATGTTCTATCTGCTATATCAAAATCGTCAGATTAGTCGGAGCTGTTATGAAGATATCAAGGACAGCATTCGAAAAAGCTTGACGTTATGTGAAACTCAACATTTTTTACGTCAAATTTCTCAAAACTCGGTAAACTCATGCTTAGAACGTCGAACCTACTCTATAGGGCCACCTTTCCAATCACCAGTACAAACCGCGGCTTTCCACCCCCCCCCCAATCCCTGGGATGTTTTTTTTTTCTTCTTTATTAAAATGACACTGCCCAAAAGTCCACCGTCCTTAGACAATCACGTTTTTCTCTTCGACTCTGGGTGGCCGTCTTGGACTATTTCCATTGGTGACTAGGGTCTGCAAGGATAATAAATGGCTGTAAATGGTTGTAGATCATGGCAATGCTGTAGAGCGTGGGTATGCGCTTTCAAATGCATTATTTAAAATATTTTTAACTTTTTGCCAGAGCAATTCGCTGCTAGTGACTATTTTCACCCCACCCACCTGCTACGTGGGCAAGTGGGATCTGAAGCTGAATGTGTTCAAGAAAGAGAACAGCCACAGCAGTGTGGATGTCTATCGCTACGAGCACGAAGACCCTATCTACATTCTGTTCAACCCTTGGTGCAAAGGTGAGCTCTCGCTCTTTTTTTATCGGTAAGTGTTTTACGGCGCTCGCAACTGCATACGGTCCTATGAGCGCGCGGGACACATTAAACATTTTCAGTTGTTAGGAAATTTAGAATTTTGCTCGGGTGGCAGCCGAAGCCTAAAAGAGCAATGTGAAATTTATGGGTAGAGTTTGTACAACTAAAAACTTTTTAGTTCAAAATGGTCAAAGACGTGCTAGACTTGAAGAAAATGGCATCAGTGGAAATCTTCATAATCTGATAGTGAGAAGTAACCCATTTTATCAGCACGCATCACGATAATTTAGGAGGCGGGCTGCCAACCTTACCTGTCAAAATCTACCTGGGCTGAGAAGAATACAACATCCCCAACAGAAAGATCGAGATATTCATTAAAAATTTCTCCCTTCTCAGGAATCGAACTCGGGTCTCCTGCATGCCAAAGCAAAATACTTGACCGCTACACCACAGACGCCAGTAATAAGAAAATGAGCAAGTGATGCCCTTATAAACTGACGCGTGGGCTGGTATTTCTCTGCCTTAGAATTACAAACTTCTATCTGAAATTTTTGGCCGTTTAGATTTACTAAAACCGTGAGGCAAGAAAGGAAATTGTGTTCTATCTGCTATATCAAGTAACATTATTCGTAGTCGTTATCAAGGTACTCAAAGAATTGCATTCGAAAATGATTAACATGTTGTGACACTCAACATTTTTACGCCAAAATGCTCAAAACTAGGTACTGGGCAGATAGAACTTTGTGATTATAGGGTAACGATTTATTGACACTTTTTAAAACGGTTATAGTGGGTGGTTGTTGGGAGCTCGGGTTTGATTTGCTCCTTCTTTCAGATCAAACATCAGTCTATCGTCCTTATCTCTCCTCCTTCTTTTGTGTTAGTTAATCTCTTGTAACACCTGTAATCTTCGACACTTATATGATATGACCCTAATGCGCCGTAAATTTCTTACTTACATTACAGATAAATAAATAAATAAATAAATAAATCAAGCGGCTTTCCCTTCAGATGACACGGTGTATCTGGACGACGAGAAACTCTTGCAGGAATACGTTCTCAACGAGAGCGGCAGGATCTACTCCGGCAATAGTCGACAGATCACAAGCAAGCCATGGAACTTTGGACAGGTAGACTATTATACTCTCGGTATTAAAAATAAAAAGAACCAAAAAGAACCACCCCTCTCCATCCCACCCCCAACAAATAAACAACCCCCCCTCCCCCCGTTCCGAAAACAAAACAGAAAGAAAACAACAATTAATGTGACACGGCGCGGCGAAATCAGGCGCTTGTCAATTTTTGGGCATATAATATGGAGATATTAATATTATATTAAAGCTATCTTGAAAAAAAGTCTGTCAATGTGATTGAAGAAGGTGGGGCTCGCCTAGCTTCAGAGATAAAATTAGCGAGAAAAGGGCCACTAGATTTTCGGTAACTTTCATAGCTTGAGAATCCATTGAAACAAGAAAATGTGAGGCAGCGTGATGGAATCAGGCTCTCGTCAATTTTGGGGCATATAGAGTTATTGGTATCATCTTAAAGCTTTTTTACTTGTCTTTATTTGGATGAAAAAAATATCCATTTATCTTGAATACAAGTTGAGATATTTGCGAAGGAAGGAGGTGGGGGTCACCTGTTTTCAGAGGTAAAATTAGTGAGAAAATGGCTGCCAAAGATAAGTTATTTCCTTAGCTTAAGAGTCCGCGGTAACTGAAAATTTTCCTGTTTTGTGCCTTTAATCAACATCAACGTTTTTCAGAAAAATCTACACATAAATGAGTTCTTTAAATTACATGAAAGGTGTTGAGGCAATAAACAAAAATTTGATAAAAATTCACAAACCTGCGGAAAAATGCAAGTTTCTTCACCTTGATTATTTTGACGAGAGCATGATTCCACCACGCTGCCTCACAAATTTACATTTTTAGAGCCTTTAATCAACCCCCCCCCCCGCCCAGTAAAATCCACACCAAAATGTATTTTTAATTGGACATACAAAGTGTTGAGCCAATGAACAAAAATACGATTAAAAAAATTTCAAACCGACAGAAATATGCCGGTTTCTTCGTTTTCAATATTTTGACGAGAGCTTGATTTCACCACGACACCTCACAAATATTACTCTTTCAAATGTTGGCACCAGAATCAGGACACGGAACAAAAAAGAAACAACAACAACAACAAAAACAACAAAATAGCCAATACAAGTATTAATGTGAGTGGTTTTACGTTAACACCTACACAATTTAGATCGTTTAAGAGGTGGGCTTCCAATCCTGCCCGTCAGGGTCAACTCGGGTTGAGTAGGACCCACCACTCCTGGAGACAAACCGAGATACTTGGTAAAAATTTCTCCTCAGTATTTTGTTCGTGAAATGTGAAAGTTTTATTTGGGTTTGAGTGCTATAACGTCTTATATTTTGTCTTCTGCAGTCTGTTTGTCTCTTACTCATCTTCTGCGTATCTCTCTCTCTCTCGCTCTCTCTCTCTCTCTCTCCGTCTCCCTCTCCCTCTCCCTCTCTCTCTCTCTCTCTCTCTCTCTCTCTCCCAGCGTCTGTGATGTAGCAATTAAGCTCTTCCCTGTCGCATGTAAGAGACCCGAGTTCGGTTCCCGAGTAGGGAGACTTTCTATCTAGTATCTCGGTCCTTCTTTTGGACTCTTATAACCCTCTCCTCCTGGGTTTACCCTAACGGACCGGACCCGAAGCCCGCCTCTTAGACGATCTAAATTGTGTCAATGGGGGTGCACAGACACATACATTTTTAAAAAATGCGTTGTTTCGTTCTATTTCCGTCTTCATTCACTCGTCACGTAGCCTACGAGTCTTAAACTCAAATTACTCGGGACGGGAGTGGCTGCCAGAGGTACAGTCCGGCTGAGCCTGGGCAGTATCAAACATTTCACAGACACACACACACACACACACACACACACACACACACACACACACACACACACACACACACACACACACACACACACACACTCACACACACACAAATAGACACACATAATATACACACACGCAGATACCCCCCCCCCCCCCCCCCCAGCCCCACACGCACTTGCATTCACGTATTACATGAAAAAGCATAACATTAAAGTCATGCCTAGGTCTCAGACACAAATATTACTGGAAACTGGAAACTGTCACGAACCTGAGGTAAGGCAACGCAAAAGTAATATAAAATGTAAGAATCCAAGGCGACACCTCGACAAAAAGGGGCACGAGAGAAAAACGTGAAGGCTGCACTAACAATACATTTTTATTTCAAATCATCAATATCCGGTGCCTTGCCGACTGGCGTGGTCGATCATGAACTCCCGCTTCACTCTGTCTTGCGTTGCAGCAACGGTGTCTGTTGTTCTTGCGGTTCCCAGCCATGTTGTTAACCCTTTCCAGTATCTTTTCCCTCTGTCTACCTTTGCCTCTCTTTCCGTCAAACGTGCCTGTTGTTACAATAATATTTTTCTCCAATGCTTCTTTCCGCATTGTGAGTCAATGAACTTTGCCTTTCGCTTTCGTATAATCGTCATAAGCTGTCGTCTGCAAAATAATTATGGTCCTGCGGCCTTTATAATTGACCAACGGGTCGTACGTTCGAGACCCCTAACAAAGGCTATTCGTTTATTTGCTTTTCCCCTCTCTTATTTCAGTATAAAATTTTATTTTTTAAAAGCACTCTTTCATTTTTATTCATTCGCTTAACGCTTGGTCCACAGTTCGAAAGCTGTATGTTGGATGTGGCCATGTACTTATTGGAAATCTCAGGTATCCAGTGGCCTGTTCGGGGAGACCCGATCAAAGTTATCAGGAAAATCACGGCCATGGTAGGTGCTGGGGTGTTTTATTATTTATTTCCTGGTAATCTTTGACAAGGCATGAAATAAAAAACGGTAGGCAAGTATTTCTGTCGTGTTAAAAAAATAATACAGGTTTATTTTGACACACGATAATGTTGGTATTTTTTGGGTTGCTTTTTTTTGGTAAGTGTTTTACGGCGCTCGCAACTGCATAAAGTCATATGAGCGCGCAGGTCAGTTGGTATGAAATTTTGAATTTTGCCTGGGTGGCGGCCGAAGCCTACTCTAATCGATTTTAGACCACCAAGGGATCTTTAATGTTGGCAACTTGTACACGGGACCTCCGAGATTTTCGCTCTTGTCCGAGAAAGCTAGGTGTTAATCTTTCCTACCATAAGATCAGGGGTGTGGCTGAAAGACAGCAGTAAGAGGGAGCTAAGAGGGAGCTAAGGAGTAGCAGTAGAAAGGCTGTAGAAAGAGTCAGGAGCCCAGACAAGGGGGCAAAGGAGGTGAGGGGGTGGGGGCAGAAAGTGGAGACGAAAGCAGACGACAGAACATTTCTAGAGAGCAGGAAAGGAGGTGAAAGGAGACAATTTTCGAGAACAAATTTTTTCCCTCGCTACCCGGATTCGAACCCGAGGTCTTTGAATGTGAGGCGAACACCTTAATCTCTAGGTCACAAGAGCCCCACGCGGTAATGGCACGCAAGTTAACAATAGTATGCATGTTGTGGTTTTTTCTTCGGGTGTTTTTCTTTTCTTTTTCTTTTTGTGCTGGTATACTTTTTGGCACACACAATAACGGTGTGCTGATATATATATTCTGTGCTTTTCTCCCCTTTTCTCTTCTCCCCCTCCCCCCTCTTTTTTGGGCTGGTAAACTTTGATATACGAAGTAATGGGCAAAATTTAAAAAAAAAAAATTTTTTTTACTGTAAACTTTTACACAAACGCGCTGTGCTAGTATTTATGTGGAGCTTTTTTCCCCTTGTTTTTTCTTTCCATTTTTCTTTCGCAGATGAACTTTGACATATAAAATAACGGTGTATAGTATTTCTGTTGTTCTTAACCCCCCCCCCCCCCCCCCGCTTTCCCCCCTTTTTCAGATAAACGTTGGCATCGGCGATAACGATGAGCTAGTATTTCTGCCGCGCTTTTTTTAAATCCCTTTTTCTGATTTTTCTTTTTTTGTTTCTTTTTGTTTCTGTTTTTCTGTTGTTGTTTTTTTCTCACAGATAAACTTCGACCAAGGCGACAACGGCGTGCTGGTGGGCAGCTGGTCCGGGAACTATGAAGGAGGTCGTTCACCTCTCAGCTGGACCGGCTCTGTGGCCATCCTGGAGTCGTACTGGGACAGCAAACGGCCGGTTCGCTACGGACAGTGTTGGGTCTTCTCCGGTCTCTGTACCACAAGTAAGTCCCTTGGTATGAGGAAAACACATTTAAGGACGTGTCGGACACATAGTAATAATAATAATAATAATAATAATAATAATAATAATAATAATAATAATAATAATAATAATAATAATAATAATGATAAAAACAATAATAATAATATGATAATAATGGGAGAACATCAGAGCCGAGCACTTTCGAGGAAAAAACTATCAAAGCCTCGCACTATCAGAGCTGCGCACTTTTTGAGGATATCGATACAATAAGATTGCCAACGGTTATAGTCCCCTTAACAAAAATGATTGCAATTTTGAGGATCCGGGTTTTATTTATTTATTTTTTAAATTTTTGCTCAAAGAGAGAAGTGATTTATCTTGTAATAAGAGGATATTTGGTTGCGCTCTGGAAATTCCAATTGTATACGTCAAAATGTTTATAAATTACACTTTTGCTTTGGTTTCCTTCAGTCGCCCGAGCTCTGGGAATCCCCACAAGAAGCGTGACCAACTTTTCCTCCGCTCACGACATGGACGGCTCCATCACTATTGACATGATAGTGGACAAGCACGGCGAAGTGGACGAGGAAAGGTCCGACAGTATGTGGTAAGGTGTTGTTTAATCTAAATGCACGGCAGGTGTCTTCTCAAAAGAAAAAGATCATTGAGATTCTAACCGCCCACAGAAATAAATCAAATTGACGTGAGAAACTGATACTGTATTAAAATATACCTACTACCCCCCCCCCCCGAAAAAAACCCATCTTTACTCGCTGGAAAGCTTATAACTCTCCGCCAAACGGCACAATTTACACAAAAATTAATAGGAAGCAAGCTGAACCATCCGGAAAGAGAAACTTGTAACAAAAACAATAATATCTTGGAAGCACTTCGAAGACACAGTTCACTGTTGAACAACGTATTTTTATGGTTGAAACATATAATATGTCGAAACAAAGTCCCCTAGATGCAAACAGGGAATCTCTTCTGTAAATTGTTTAGAATTAACACCAAAGATCGTAAGAAAACACCAAGTGAAATAACGATGCTTAGAGGGTGGCTGACTTCAAGTCACATGGCTCTGTTGAAAATAAAAACAAGAGATGAAAAATCTAAGGTAACCCACAGTGGGAGACCCATGCAAGTGCGCACTGCTGAGAATGTGGCAGTGTGATGAAGTCTGGGAGAAAAGAACCTAAAAAGTCTGTTCATCGTCATAGTATTGAATTAACTATTGGCTAGAGAATCTGTTCGGTGCATGTTGAATAACAATCTGAAGGTTAAACCATACAAGATCGCGGTACATCAAAGGCCCTGCGAATGGAAAATGTAGACAATTTCGTCCAGTGCTCAGAGCGTGTATCGCCCGAAACAGATGTCACATTGAGCATGATATGTACTCTAACTTCCTTCAAACCTGGAATTTTTATTTTATTTGTCGCAATAAATCCGAATGGTTACCAAATACATATAAGAATTTTGTGTGTTTTTATCTCTATTTTAACCGTTTTTATGGCGTCTCCGTGTGTAAAGGCTTTTTTGGGGTCATCTAGTAAAGGAAAAGAAGAGCAGAGGAAGACAAAGAACAACATACACAGATGGCCTGAACAACTTTGAAACGAGTCACTTAAAGAGAAAAACCAAGCTGGTCAAGAAGACAGACTACAGGAAGGAATGGGGTACCATGATCGTCAGTTTCTACTACAGACCTGGCATCTGAAGAAGAAAAAAGTGTTTTCTACTCTGCCACCAACACAATTTAGATCATCTAGGAGGTGGGCGTGTTAAGAGAAAAGACGTAACAGAAAAAAGGAAATATACTTGGCCTTTCTGAAAACGTTTTAAAGCATTTGTGAGGCAGCGTGGTGGAATCAGGCTCTCGTCAAAATAATCAAAGTGAAAAAACGCGCATTTTTCCTCTGGTTTGTGAATTTTTATCAAATTTATGTTTTTTTGGCCGAACACCTTTCATGCCCATTAAGGAACTCTTTTCTGTGTGGATTTTTCTGTAAAACGTTGATTATAGGCACAAAAAAATGTAAGTTTTCAGTAGACCTGGACTTTTAAGCTAAGGAAATAACTGTTCTTTGCCAACCATTTTCTAACTAATTTTACCTCTGAAAACAGGTGACCCCCACCTCCTTCATTCGCAAATATCTCGACTTGTATTCAAGATAAATGGATATTTTCTTCATCCAAATAAAGACAAGTGAACCAGCTTTAAGATGATAACAATAACTCTACATGCCCAAAAATTGACGAGAGCCTGATTCCACCACGCTGCCTCACATTTGCAGAACATTTTTTTAGAACGGAGCAACCAAAGTGTAACTATGTGGGGATGGGTTGTAGCTTCCAGACATGGAGACGATGTTAATGAGTATTTTGCTTTGCGTCAATATAGTTATTGTGTTACAGAAAAGATTAAGAATGAGTAAAATTCATAGTCGGCTCCCTCAAGCCATGACATAAAAGCTTAAGGTTAATAGATGTAATGTACACCTTGCGTAACAAAAACGGGTCCATCTCTTTTCTCGTAAAGTTCAGACTTGAGGGCTTACTTTGGCGTACCAACACAAATCAAAATTTACTTTCAGGAATTTTCATGTGTGGAATGAGTCCTGGATGGCCAGACCGGATCTACCGGCAGGTTTTGGAGGCTGGCAGGTAGTTGACAGTACACCGCAGGAGTTATCCGATGGTGAGCAAACAGTAGGGGGAACTGTGAGACACAAAGTGGTAATTTACCTTTACATTGATCTGTTCAAACTTGTAGGTGTTTTTACGCCCCCCCCCCCTTTTGACACAATTTAAATAATTTATGTGGCGGGCTTCTAACCCTGCCTGTCAGGACCAACCCGGGCTAAGAGTGATACAACCTCCCTGCAGAAAGACCGAGATACTCGATACAATTTTTCTCTTAACTCGAGAATCGAATTCGGGTCTCCAACGTAAAACAGCGAAGCACCAAACTGCTACACCATAGAAGTTGGTTGAAATCAGTTGAAGAACTCAACACTTATAGTAATGACCACTCAGTTCAGTCCAGCATGCATAGCGAAATCGGTTGGACGCGGCCAATGTGAGCGTCTGTTTTGGGGGTTGTTGTTGTTGTTTTTTTTTTTTTGGGGGGGGGGGGGACGCAGAAATGGCTGATCTTTACCCGGAAATGTCTCCTGATGTGGGGGGAGGGGTGGGACTGGACCAGGTTGGGAGGGGAATCTCTCACGGTTTTCTCAGCTAAAGCCTCGGTTCTTTGTACCTTACGCGTCTCTCTTCAAATTAAACAACTCCAGATAAGTCTAAGGAGTACCAGTCAGGGTGTTCTTAGTCAGCTTCTTGTTACCGTTTTTTTCTGTCCAGCCTAGAGAAAGATTCCCTGAAATCAGCACACTATAGAGTATTCTACTTGGAAGGCGACAGTTGTCCAAGATTAAACAGCATCATTGACACTATTAGTATTAGCTGTGGTCGATGAACGAATTCACATGTGAAAGTCAAGCAACTTCGAACCCCACTATTTGAATACGAGGCATCGTATTGAAATCAGGCGCTAGTGGAATTTTTGAAGAAAACGGCATTTTCCCGCCGGTTTGCCAACTTTTTTTCGATTAAAAAAAGTATATTTTATAACAAATTTCTGTCTGAATTTTTTAAATTTAAAAACCTGGATTAAAGGCACCAAAACAAAACAAAAAGTAAATTTTCATTTCCCAACGTCTCTCAATCTAGGAAAGTTATCAAGTTTTGGTGGCCACTTTCTCGATAGATTTACCTCCGAAATCAGGTGACCCCCACCTTCTTCAGTCGGAAATATCTCCACTTTTATTCAAGATAGATGGGTATTTTTTCATAGAATGCAAGACACATGAATTAGCTTGAAGATGGTACAAGTAACTCAAAATGCCCCCTCCCCCCAAAGAAAAACAACAAAAACAACAAACAAACAACAAAACAAAAACTCAACAAAACAAACAACAGCAACTGACGATCGCTTAATTCCATCGTATTCTGACACAACAATTTGGACAATGCTTATCGACCATGCTTACCACTTTTCTGTCGTCAGGAACATACTGCTGTGGGCCAGTTTCCGTGGCTGCCATCAGGCAAGGGGAGGTAAACATGCCGTATGACGGCCCGTTCGTGTTTGCAGAAGTGAACGCCGATCGTTTCAAATGGTTCCCTGATGCAACTGGGATAATGAAGATAGTAAAAAAAGAAACGAACGTGTACGTTATCTGGTTGTTGTCGCTGTTGTTGCTGTTGCTGTTGCTGTTTTTGGTTGTTGTTGTTGTTGTAGTTGTTGTTGTTGCTGTTATTTTGGTTATTGTTATTGTTGTTATTGTGTGTGTGTGTGTGTGTGTGTGTGTGTGTGTGTGTGTGTGTGTGTGTGTGTGTGTGACGCAATTATGACACTAAAGATGGTCCCACAAGAAACGAACGTGTACCGTATCTCGTGTTGTCGTTGTCGTTATCGTTGTTGTAGTTGTTGTTATTGTTATTGTTGTTGTTGGTGATGTGTTTTTGTGTGTGGTGTGCGCACATGCGTGTGTGTGTGTGAGTGTGTGTGTGTGTGTGTGTATGTGTGTGTGTGTGTGTGTGTGTATGTGCATGCGTGTGTGTGTGTGTGTAGTGGCTGTGTGTGTGTGTGTGTGTGTGTGTGTATGAGAGTATGTGTGCGCCCGCGCGCGCGCGCGCGTGTGTATAG
Source organism: Aplysia californica (assembly GCF_000002075.1). Taxonomy (NCBI): domain Eukaryota; kingdom Metazoa; phylum Mollusca; class Gastropoda; order Aplysiida; family Aplysiidae; genus Aplysia; species Aplysia californica. The sequence goes on from NW_004797374.1 coordinate 829,823, forward strand.
CCGACTGGTTAAGGGGGTAACAGAATCAGTGTAATTTCTGTATTGCACACATCTGCGACTCGGAGCTACAGACTTCAACATAGAATCTAACTGGTCCCTTTAACTCGCAAATTTGTCTAAAATTCCCCGAGAATTTGCATGCTGCACGTTGCGGTTTTGCCCGTTTAGGAACCTTTGCCCGTTTAGGAACCTTTGCCCGTTTAGGAACGCATTGGTAACCCATTAACACTTTCAGAGCAAAACATTTTGAAACATTCCTTGCTGTCTTTTTAAAGGATAAAAAAAAAATCAGGGCTGTCTGTCAAGGTGGTCCTTAACTTATGTTAAAGTCTGTAGAAATGGATTCTTGCCATGGCTGCCCTGCCCAAAACGATATAATTGTTTATCAATATAAGTGATCACTCTCAGTTGTTGGATGTCTATCATTTCTTCTGGTGACAGGGTTGGAAAATGTATTAGTACAAAGATGCCCAACTCGGATGAGAGAGAGGATATTACACACCAGTACAAGCCGAAAGAAGGTGAGTAGATGTTAAAAGCTTGTTTTAATGCATGTGAGCACATATTATCTCTCTCTCTCTCTCTCTCTCTCTCTCTCTCTCTCTCTCTCTCTCTCTCCCGCCCTCTTCCCCCACCCGCTTTCTTTCTCTGCCGCTCTCTCTCTCTCTCTCTCTCCCTCTCGTTTTTTCTTTCTCCTCCTCTCTCTCTATCCCCCCCCCCCTCTCTCTCTCTCTCTCTCTCTCTCTCTCTCTCTCATTTTCCACTTTCTCCCTGTCTCTGCCCCCTCTTTCTGTTTCTCTCTCTCTCCCTCTCTCTCGCTCTCTGTCTCTCGCTCTTTTAATCTCTTTATCTTTCTCTTTCTCACCTGCCCCTCTCCTCTCTTTGTTCTTTTTGCAGTTCCCCCCAACAATAATGTCATAATGATAAACTGGTATGAGTTTTGTAACAACATATTTTTGCAATCACGCACCACTCTATCCCGAAATCTTCTTACCCTTGTGACCTCAACTATATCTATTTATTCTGTTCCCATCATGTTTTAGAATATCGCTATTCAACTTACATCTATAAAGTTAAAATCTTGATTTACATGTTTGCACCTGTAAAATGTCTAAGATTTCACAAGAATTCCCTTTGGCACACGCAGTATTCGGCTTTTTTTCCATCTTTATATTTTTACTTTAACAACAAGAACTAGACGCAATTTTCTGTTTTCAGCGTGATTTATTTCTTTGTGCCCCGGTGGATGTTTAACTTTCAAGCGAGCTCGTGTTCTCTCTCTCTCTCTCTCTCTCTCTCTCTCTCTCTCTCTCTCTCTCTCTCTCTCTCTCTCTGTCTCTCTCTCTCTCTCTCTTTCTCTGTCTCTCTGTCTCTGTCTCTCTCTCTCTCTCTCTCTCTCTCTCTCTCTCTCTCTCTCTTTCTATATCTATCTATCTATCCATCTCTCTCCCCTCTGTCTCTTTCACCCCCCTTCTCTCCCCCTCTCTTCCTACCCCTCTCGATTTCTCTCTCAGTCTTTCTCTTTCTCTCTCTATCTGTCTGTCTATCCATATCACTCCCTCCCTCCCTCTCTCTTTCTCTCTCTCTCTCTCTCTCTCTCTCTTTCTCCCTCTCTTTCTCTCTTTTTTTCTCCATCTCTCCCTTCTTTCCTCTTGTCTCTCTCTCCTCTCTCTCCCCCCTCTCCATTTCTCTCTTCTCTCTCCTCTCTTCCCCTTCTCTGTTTCTATCCCCCTCTCTCTCGTTCTATACCCCCTTCTCTCTCTCTCTTTCTCTCTACTTTCCCTCCAACGATCTCCAGGGTCTGCTGAAGAGAGGGCAGTTGTTCTGAAGGCCAACCAGCTGGCGTCCACGAAAGAGAACGTCTACAAAACCACTGCACAGGTAGGAGACGTTGCGCCAACGAGCGCACAATAAATACTGTTTAAAGACATAGTGGACACAATAATAATTGTATATCATTATTATTATTATGCCCGATCAGCGGAAGACCAAAGGTAATGTGGTGGCACATCTCGTACCATAATACACAAATTCAGAAGCAGGGATAATACTATTTTATAGCATACATAATATTGTGTTGTTGTTTTAAAGAAAAGCCTGATCGAAGAAGAATAATAATGTTTGAATATCTGTTTGAGTTGATCGTCTTTTGCAATCGAGTGACCCAAAACAATGGCGTCTTCTTAGCGTTGCCAAATAATGGGAAAGCGCGACCTCAATAACGTAATATACTAGGTGATCCAAAAAAAACTTTACAACTTTTTTGTAAATATCTTCCTCCATACTGAAGTTTTGCGTTTCAGATTTGAACAAAACGTTTGGAAGCCAAAAGGAATTTTTCTGATATGTATTTTAGATAAGTACATAGAACGGTTTTGCTCTATATAGTGCATTAAAAAACAACCCATTTTCAACCTTTTCGCCATTTTCATAGCATGACGCACAAATTCGCTTTAGGCCTACCACTAAAAGTTGCAACAATCGCGCCATATTGCAAGCTACAGCAGTCTAACAAGTCAACAGAAGTCTGCAGATATCACTTTTCACAAATTTCGTTTGCCTGCTGAGATCATGACTACGTTTAGTAAAGAGCAAAGAGCTTTTTGTATTGAACATTACCTCTCCACCAACTCACCATCCCAGACATTTCGTAAGTTCTGCGCACGGCATGGAGAGAATGCTTAGGTGCCTTCGAGACCTTTGGCATAATGAGTAGAGAAGTTCCGTCAGTTTGGGCCTATAGCGAATCAGAACTAAAAAGTTCTTTAAAAACATGACCACTTCAGGTCGAACACGCACCATGCGCAGCCCTTTAAACGTCACCAGAGTGCAGATTTCAGTAGCCGAATCCCATGAGACGTCTGTCCATAGACGATCTGCAGTTAGGACTTTCCTACACATCAACAGTCTGCATTCTCATGGCAGATCTTAACCTACGAATATACCATGTTCATCTTCGCTACGCCGAGATGACGTGGAATCAGAACATGGCAATGTGTTCATGATTCCTTGATTGTCTTGTAAAGAGGGATCATTTCCTCGATAACATTTAGTTTAGTGCAAAGCCCATTTTCACCCTGCGGGATATGTCAACTCCAAAAATGCTGTCTATTGGGCACCCCACTCTATTGTCTCTAGAAGCCACTTCTTAGTGAATGTGTACAGTGTATGTGGCTTCAAAAACTCATGGTTTAGCAGGTCCTTGTGTTAGGGCGCCACTGAACATTTCGAACGACGCGTTAAAAATGAGTCGAGTCCAAAGGAGAGAATGAGGAGCACTGCTTCTAGGAATTTCAGAATGAAATCATTGTTTTAAAACTCTGTAAAAGAAATTAAATATTGTTTAATTGTCAAAGGACGGAAAATTAATGTCAAAGAGAAAATAAGGAAAATGGTCAACTAATGTTTTCACGACTTCCTTAACAAGATTTTTAAACATTGGTGAACTTTGCGTTTTTTGGGGTGCTTTTTTCTCTTAGCCGTTTCCGTTTTCAAAACATGTTTCTTCTTTGTGGATTTTATATCAAACACATTCCTTTTGAATGAATTATATCTGTTCCAAATTACAGCATTTTAGAACATTTTTTGCGCGAGATATTCAGAAAAAAAGTTGTAAACGTTTTTTTTGGATCACCCTGTATATAGAGAACAAGTTATTTTTTCCTTTTCTTTCTTTCTTTCTTTCTTTCTTCCTTTCTTTCTTTCTTCCTTTCTTAGCTTCTATGTGTTCTCTATTCACTGCAGGATGTGTCCCTCCAACAACGACCTCCGCTCTGTTCTATCAGCTGGTCTCCGTGTCAGGTTGTACTTGTTCGCTCTCTGATGTTATCTTGTTACTGTACTTTCTTTCTGTTCTTCCTCTTGATCGTTTTTCTGTTCTTGGTGTCCATTCAGGGTGCATCATTTTGTCCTCCTGTTGTCTTTCACGATACCGATGGGGCCCCCTATTTCCTTTTTTTGTCGGAACATAAATTTAGGAACATCTGCTAATCCGGATTTTTTTGTTTTTTGTTTGTTTTTGGTTTGTTTATTAAAAGAATACGACAAAAGGAGTAGCCCAAAAACAGGTGCAACCATATTTTCCAAATTCTATCACCTGACACTGTTATTTCTATTGAACCTAGTCTCAATTGAACTGTACCCTTTTCAATAAAATTACCAATCACTTACATTATTCATTCCAAGGATGGGCGCTCCGTTTGCTCATCTGATATTAAATATTAAGCTGGGCTATGGACCAAATGGTCCTAGTTCAAATCCCAGAATGGATGTTCCTGAACTTGTCGTTTTGTGGAGTGTTCAAGGCTGTCAACCCTTTTGGCTCGGTCCTATCGGAGACGGGCGTTAAATTCGGAGTTTCGCCTCTTAGATAACCCAACTGCGTTGATAGGTGCGTTAAACTCATACACGCTACACTTTACTCCCAGGATGTGGATTTCGAAGTGGTACAAGAAGCGGCCAATACGTGGGTCGGTGAAGACTTCAAAGTGTCGCTCAATCTCACCAACAAAAGTGACGCAGAGCGCACAGTGAGCGGCCGGCTTGTCGTCAAAACAATGTTCTACACAGGAGTGCTCGCTGACAAAATTGTCTCTGTCCCCTTCGAGAACAAGATTCTGAAGAAAGGAAACTGTGAGTAACTGTCTACATTGCCTTTTAAGTCACATTTGCTTCAGTTTGGTATCGTTAGTTTGTTTCTTTTTTCACCATATTTTATATTATATCATCTAAACGCATTTATGTTCCCCCTTGTAATCTCTCATGCAGCAGGTAGACTTTAAAAAAAGTAGCTCCTTACGTTCACTTTCAGTCACCCCAATATCAAGAAGCAATAGAATTTGTTTTTTCAACTCCAAATCTGCAATGAGAACTGTGCCGTCAGCATTTCTGATATCGATTACGTAACATAGACGTCGTAGGGAAACTAGGGTAAATATTGTTTGGGTCAATTTTTGATCTGTCTTCAAGATAGTTTTAAGAAATAGGGGGCTCTCGTGGCCTAGAGGTTAAGGTGTTGGCCTCTCATTCAAAGGTCCCGGGTTCGATTCCGGGTAGCGACCAAAAAATTTTCTTCTCTAAAATTGTCTCCTTTCACATCCTTTCCTGATCTCTAACAATGTTCTGTTGTCTGCTTTCATTTCCACTTTCTGCCCCCACCCCCTCACCTCCTTTGCCCCCTCCTCTGGGCTCCTGACTCTTTCTGCAGCCTTTCTACTGCTACTCCTTGGCTCCTCCTAACTGCTGTCTTTCTACTACACCCCTGATCTTCTGGTAGGAAAGATCTACACCTAGCCTTCTCGGACAAGGGCGAAACATCTCGGAGGGCCCGTGTGCAAGTTGCGCACGTTAAAGATCCCTTGGTGGTCTAAAATCGACAAGAGTAGGCTTCGGCCGCCACCCGGGCAAAATTCCAAATTTCCTACGAACTGAAAATATTAGGTGTGTCCCGCGCGCTCATATGACCTATGCAGTTGCGAGCGCCGTAAAACCCTATACTAAACAAACAAACAGTTTTAAGAAAGTTTAGTTCGTACTTGCGTTATTTGTTTGATTACTTCTCTTTTAGCTGCAGCTTACAGATGATTTGTAAATGCTCACTATCACAATCTGTCCCTGGCAATGAACTTTCGTCACTTTAAGATACCACGTCAGAAACGTATAAAATCTATTTGAATTTTAGGTCTTTCTCAAAGACTCTATCACTTCTATCACCTTCTTAGGTAACCCTTATACAAAGTAATTGAAATCGTGAAATCTTTATTCCTGCACCTTTGCTAGAGAGGAGCACTGCATAATTATATTTTAGTTACTCATTCCCCATACCCACTATATATTCTACTCCAGTGTCTCTTAACTTTAAACGGAAGTTCTACATGACTATCTTTACATTCTAAAACTTCCGTTGTTTCATATCTCTATTCAGATGGAAATAGAGTGCTTCTTCCTCTCGTTGTCATTCTTTAATTTTCATGCATATTCTTGGAGTATCTTCATGTTGAAAGATTTCTTACGTATTTATTACAGCTACAATGATTTTTCTGAAACTCTCCAAAATCGTTGATGCGGTTTTCTGCTTTTTAAATCAATTAATTAGATGATGATGATGATGATGATGATGATGATGATGGTGATGATGATGATGATGATGATGATGATGATGATGATGAGGATGATGATGATGATGATGATGATGATAATGACAACGACGACGACAACAACGACTACGAAGACGACGACGACAACGAAGACAATGATAATGATAACAAAATCGCATTTTATCCTGTAGCGACTGTACCAGTCATTGTTAAAGCCCAAGATTACTTGGAGAAGCTCAAAGACTGCTGTATGCTGGACGTGTCTGTGTGGGCTTTGGTGCGAGAGACCAACCAATGTTTCATCACCAAAGATGACTGCAGACTGAAGAAACCACATCTCATTGTCAACGTGAGTGGGAGTAAATAAAATTATTTCCTTTCACTTGTTAGTAAGACCTCTTCATTTCTCTTGTTTTAGCTTGAGTAAGCGTTTGACGGCACCTACAACACAATAAGGGTATATTAGTGCCAAAGATTTGATGATGATGATGATGATGATGATGATGATGATGATGATGATGATGATGATGATGATGATGATGATGAGGATGACGAATCTTTCATACGTTCTCCTACTTTCATTTCCTCAGGCACAAGAAGAAGCTGTCAAGGGAAGAGAATTCAAAGTGGAAGTTTCCTTTAAAAACCCGATGGACACAACTCTGACTGACTGTAAAGTTACCGTGGATGGGATAGGAAAAGCTCTGCATTTCCCGCAAGGGTGAGTAGAAGGCTATGAAGTGTGACTCCCTTCTACGCTTAGGAAATGTTATTGAAGGCTCTGTCCCTGGACTGGAAAGTGCGCTTTAAGAGACATAGTTCATGACGGTAAAAACGTTTTAATAAGAGTTTTAAGGAATCGAAGTTAAGTTTTAGTTTTAGTCAGATTATAACGGTGTTTCCAACAAAATAAGGTCTCATAAGTGCCGAAGATTAGGTGTTACAAGAGAGTAACAAACACAAAAAGGAGGAGGAGAGAGATGGACGATAGTTTTTGATAGGCAAAAAGAAGCATACCACACTAGAGCATCCGCCAACCACCGACAATCGGAGTTTTCAACACAAATAGGTCAGGATATAAGTGCCAAGATTAGAGGTGTCATGTTAGAGAGTGACAGAAAAGAAGGAGCAGAGGTAAAGACGATAGATGTTTAAGAGGAAGGAAGGCACAAACCTTACTTGATCGCTCGCCAACAACAAATTATTCATGGCTAAAATCACAGGCCTTAATATAACGACGCATGTCAGGGAAATTGCAAAATGTAGCATTTGAATAAAAGATTGGATGGTTTCTAACCAGAGCTATGGCCTTTGCAAATCAACCAAAACGCAGTGGTACATCATGCTTAAGTCATATTTTTTTTCTCGAAGAGAACTTAATGTGACTTAGACCTTTTATTTTTCAGACTCCTTCAATCATATTATTTTTTCGGTTATGGTGGGGTTATCAACATCCAGGTCTTATTAAACTTTCGTCAACTATAAAACAGACAGTAACACATGGTCATTAAAAACCCTGCAAAATTCCAGTTTGATCCTAATAAAGAATAAATCCCAAGACCACCGTGTTATGAGGTTTGATTTGTAACCACCACAAGAATATAATATGCTGAGACCCATGGAATTAAGAAAAGGACTAGGGAAATCCAAAGCCAAAGTGATTCAAAACACATACTTTTTATATTCGTGCAACTGAAAAAAGTTCGGTCGTTTTTCCAGATGTTGTAGATGAACTAACGGTATTTTAAAATGTTCCACATCACAGGAACGTGGCAGCTAAAAGTGCGTTCGTCGCCAAACTTCCCATCACACCAGCTAAGGTGGGCCAGAAGGAGATGATTTTCTGCTTCAGCTCGAAACAGCTGGAGGACATCAACGCTTCCAAGCGGATCTTTGTGCGCTCCAGAGATGTCTAAGTCACGTCACAGAGATGTCTCATTCACGTCGCCAAGATGTCTAAGTTACGTCATGGAGATATTTAGGTCACGTCACGAAGTTAGTCACGTCGCAGAGATGTCTAAGTCACGTCAGACTGAGCCATGTTACGTGTCACTGAGACTCGAAGCGAGTTGGAGACAAACTCTGCTAAAAAAAACCTTCGCCAAGAAAGAAGTTAAATACTTAATTACAGACTAAATATTCAATACTTCCCAAACTTATTCCTATTGTTCTTTTTATAGTAATATTATCACGTGATAAATATTTTTACAGTATTAATTATACAATGGTATTGCTAGAAGCAAACTCCAGTCAATGTTGACTACTCATATCGGGTTAATCTTCCTTTTATTTTTACCCTTTTTGTCCTTGAACTATCTGATTTTTGTCCTAAAGACCTGAAACTGCTTCTGAATCTACTTGAGATGGGAAATTTGAGCTAGACAGCCCTGCCCTATTGAGGTGAAATGCTATTCTAACAAAGGACGATTATTACGATTAAAAAAAACAAAACAAGTTTTCCATAATGACATAGATACCGTTTTGTTATGTTGTCCATGTTTCAAATGACGTTGCCTTTCCCATAAATCTATTGGGTTTTGGTCATACATTCCGTCTCTGCAGAAATGTTTCTGTTTTTGGAATAACCTGAATATGGCCCTAAAGACTATTTTCACTACATGTATCTATATAAACTGCATGCAAAGAGCGGTGCAAATTTTTTGACGTTGTCAAAATGCCAGCAACGCAACCAAACGTTTATAAGTAAAGTAAGTGTATGTGTTAAACGCCCTTATCAGCATTATTAGGTTATTTAATTGAGAGGTGGGACCTCCGAGTAAAACGTACGTCTCCGATAGGACCAACACAAGTACAATATACTGCTCGCACGATGAATCTGACTAAAGAATGGATACATGGCAGGGGGAGTTTTGCTAATGCTCTTCATTGTCCTAACCGTTGTTCCTTTTGACTCTCATCTTTTCTTGTCCCTAAAGCGATCTTACATGAAAATATTCAGAGCTGATGTTAATCGCATCGCAAACGCACAAGATTGGCTTCATTCTCTTGAAGGAGTTTTATTTTTCTTTAAAGCGGGGATATATTCTGTGATGAACCGAGGGGTAAACTGCTTTGATGAACACGTGAACTACCTTTAAATGTGTCTAGATGAGGATAAGACATGTTTTGTAAGTTTTAATCAGATTCAAATAAAGTACTCGTAATTAGCAATTTACTCACAGGCCATTTTCGTCTTGATCATCGGTAGCCCTAGGGTTTCAACATAGCAAACAGTCTCAGCCAAATACTGTACGGACGGATAAAGGAAAGAGGTTTGGTAGTTTAATTTTTTAAATATATAATTTTTTTGTTGGGGGGGGGGGGTGATGAGAGATGTAGGGACATTCTCCTTGATGACGGTTGGAGGAGGGAGAGACCTTTTGATGGGGTGTACTTCCTTCTCTTTCATGAGCTCTTGATCACCTTGATTAGGCTCGTCTTTGTTTTGGGGAGCCACAACTTTAGCCACCTGGTTCAACTCAAGTTTAATTCTGCTTCTAGGGTAACTTTGTATAACAATCAACGGTTACTGTGATTTTTCACCAGGGAGGCTCCAGTGGCCGAGTGCCTATAGTGAGCTCAGGCTCAAAATTACATGTTGCAATAAGGTCAAGCTTGTATCAGCAGAACAGGTTTTAGGTGGGTGGTCACTGGGGCGTGTTCTTGAGCAAAACGCGGTAACACTAGTTAAATTAACAAATTAAAAGTCAACAGAAACAAACAAACAAACACACACACAAACACACATACACACACACACACACACACACACACACACACACACACACACAAACCCATGGCGTTGCACAGTGGCAATCTGCCTATGTTTGTTTTACGTATTTTTGCAAAATGTGATGTGATATAGGCCTAGGTTTAGCGCCGCTATTTACTGTGATACTGTGTATTAGTCTTATTTATTAATATGTATTTCTGTATTCATTTTATATTTGTGTATTTATGCCCCACATTGTAAAACAAATTTGGCAAGGGATCAATGAAGTGGAATTTATTTATTTATAATATTTGTTTATTTATCCATTTTATTCACTAATAAATGTTGAAGCTTCAGATTATTTGGTATTTGTTGTTTTTTTCTAATTCACACGTATTTAAGAAAATTTACTTATTTGTTTCTATCTAAATGTATGCATTAGCTTGTGTATGTTTGTGTGTATGTATGTTTATGTGTGTATATGTGTCTGCGTGTGTGTGTGTTTGTATGTGCGTGTGTGTATGTGTGTGTGTATGTGTGGTGTGTGTGTATGTGTGTGTGTGTGTGTGTGTGTGTGTGTGTGTGTGTATGTGTATGTGTGTGTATGTGTGTGTATGTATGTGTGTGCATGTGTGGGTGTTTTGACGGAGAGGGGGGGGGGGCGTATATCTTCTAGTGTGTGCGTACTCGTTTGTGGACTGAAACGAAGAAAGTGGGCTTTGAAAAAACCTGTAAGTAACACTATAACAAAACAAAAAATAACGCTGTAACAAAAAACAACAACAAACAAACAAACAAACCCCCCCCAAAAACACATAAACAAAACAAACAAACAAATAAACAAACAAACAAACAAACAAAATTAAAACCCAACCTGGCGCGCGTCTTTTAAGATTCTTTCACAGCTTTCCGACGGATATGGTGCCTAAGGAAACTTTTTTTGTGTGGAAATGTGGCTGTTTTTGCGCCATCATTGACACAATTTAGATAACTTAGGAGACACACTTTGACCCTTCTTGCCAGTGCCAACCCGGGCTGAGAAGGATACAACACCCCAGCACAATGATTGAGATACTCGATAAACATTTCTTCCACTCTTGAATCGAACTCTCGTCTCCTGTGTGCTACAGCGAATTGCGAAATAACAGCTACACTACCGGCGCCAGTCCTTAGGCAACGATAGTTAAAACATTGACAGTGCAGCCCGGCTTTTTTCATCACCCCATCTCGTCAGTACCTGGGAACCTTGGCTTGTTCATCTGTCTATATTACAGGACAAGAAGATGTTGATACTTGAAAAAAAGAAATAACATGGAAAATCCAGTATTATAACTTTTTACAAGGGCTTTCAGAATTCTATTCATAATTAATATGACTCAACGGTACAGCAATACGGTCCAGTAAAAACATTATTATTCTTAGTAGCTCATTTCGGCATAAGGTTTAATCATAGTACTAGGTTCTACGGCAGACGTAAACGTATTTCTTGCTACTACTTTTCTGACGCACCTTCCTGAAGGTAATGATTATTGTATACGTTTAACGTCCCTTTCAACATTTTAAGGTTATTTAAGAGTTAGGACCTCTGAATCTAAAGTCCATCTCCGATAGGATCAATCCAGATCGGTGGATAGCCTTTAAAATGGTCCAAAACAAATCAATTTCAAAGTGTTCCGTTGGGGATTCGAGCCAGGACCAACCTCTTTAAAAAATTAAACATTTGTCTGTCTGCTCGGATGTAGCACCCCTCACAGTCCTAGCGGCATTTACGATAGAAATAACAATAAGGAGCTAGCAAAATGCCTTTTTAAATTTTTGACTTCAAATTTTGTAATTGAAAACCTGATTAGTTAACCTACTTGTGGGAACAAATCAAAGTGAAACTGTTATTTAAATTTAAAAAAAATAGAATTCACATTTCAGAAGAACGCCTTTTTAAAATGATAACAGCAGCAGCAACAACAACAACAACAACAACAACAACAGCAATAGCAGCAGCAGCAGCAGCAGCAACAACAACAACAACAACAGCAGCAGCAGCAACAACAACAATAACAACAGCAATAGCAGCAGCAGCAGCAACAAAAGCAACGGCAACAACAACAATAACATTCATACTCACGTATCACGAGCACAAACACCTTAAAAAATGAAATATGTAATAATCACATTTTGTGGTATGAGTTAAATAAAATACATACAAAAACAAACCACTCGAAGCTTAATTAAACATCTTTTATTAGTGAAACAACCATTGAGAAAATTACAGTAACAGTTCTTGGCACTTGAAGTACAAAGAGACATTACAGTACAAAGTTACCTGAAACCAAATCACAACTTGAGCTAGATGGCAAACAGAAGTTCCCAAATACATTTAATATAAACGTAGGAACTCAAGAATTCAGAAGAGAAAGGGTGTGTACCCTATACCTCATCAAAACGTTTATCCTTCCTCCTACCCCCTCCTTCCCCTCCCCCCACCTCACAACCCTTCCCTCTCTCAAGACTCCCGTACAAGACTTGACTGAGACAGTTCGCAGCATTGAAGTACCTCAGATAATACGCTACCTCAGAACTAACAAAGTTCTACCTGACATTTTTGGCCTTTTTGAGTTACTAAGACAATGAGGTCAGAAAACAAAATGTCCTAATTGCTCTATCAAAATCGGAAGATTATTCGAAGTCATTTTCAATATTTTCAAAGAACTGCATTCGAAAAAGCTTGAAAATATGTTGTGAATTTTTCAACCTCAAATTTCTCAAAACTAGGTACTGAGCAGAAAGAACTTTGTAATTCTAGGGTATGGAACAGAGACAACTGATGTTAACGCAAAGTCCATTTCCCAAAGACTGAACTTGCAACCTTGACGCGGCTAATGTCTATAATAACAAAAAAGCCAACCTTGTTAAAAAAAAAGAACAACATTGCAAAATGGATTTTTCCATCGTCATATTATATTAATATTTCTTCTTAAATACTTGAATGGCATTTGACATAGCAATGATATGCTGTTCATATCGGATGGTGAACATTGTTTAAAAATGTAGTAAAATGATATTATACACAAGAAATAAATTGAAAGATGGACAACAACAGTTTTCTGTACAACTTTGTTATACATAACTTTGCTGAAAAGTATTAACGCCTAAACGGGTGCAAAAATGAATAAGGCACTGAACTAAGATTTATCACACGTGAAAAGACGAGAAATGCTATCGCTACAGAATTTGCAACACGATATTGAGGAGTTTATAATATTGTTGCAAACTCGACAATGGCCATATACTATGGGAGATACAGATTTACGTTGTGAGAAGTAGGACAAAAGCGAGCTTCCAAAGGCCTGTCATTGAATCTGTTATGTTCAAAACAAACAAACAAACAAAACTTAACAAGGAAATTCGGAATGTGTTTCATTTGCGGAGCACGGATATATAGTTGCAGAAACACTAACTTTACTATTGCATGAAACGAAAATAAAAAAACCCCAAAGTAAACTACTCCAAAAATGCAATAACAAACTATTTGACAATAATATAGTAAAACGATAAAATACCATAGGGATGAATTCGGAAAATCTTCATGTTTCATCCTGAAATTTAAGATTAAATTTTTATCAGGGACAATTTGGCTTCTCCACCTCGCCAGAGATACATGGTTTCAGGTGACTTAGACATCTTCGTGACGTGACTTAGACATCTACGTGACGTGAATGGGATATCTCTGTGACGTAACTTAGACATCTCTGGAGCGCACAAAGATCCGCTTGGAGGCGTTGATGTCCTCCAGTTGCTTCGAGCTGAAGCAAAAGATCATCTCCTTCAGGCCCAGCTTGGCTGGCGTGATGGGAAGGGTGGCGACAAAAGTGCTATTAGCGCCAACGCTCCTGGAAAACGTGTGGAAAACGACAAAACGTTGAATTTTAGTTTGGAAGCAATCGTCAAAGCAACACCACCACCAACAACAGCAACAACAACAATAACAACAACAACGACATGGGACAATAACAGTAACAGAAGCAACAACAGCAATAACAATAGCAATAACAACAACAGACGCAGCAACAACAATAACAACAACAACAACAACAACTGCAACAATATCAACAATAACAACAACAAAACCAACTGCTCAATATCAACAATAACAACAACAACAACAACAACAACAACAACAACAACAGCAACAGCAACAACAAGACAAACACCACCACTACCACCACCACCACCAACAAAAAACAATAACAACAAGAGCAGCAACAACAACAACAACAACAACAACAACAACAACAACAACAACGGCTAAAGGATCTCAGAAAATCTCCACAAGGCCAGAGACTCCATAAACCTTCGACTCACCCTTGTGGGAAGCGCAGAGATCTGGCGAGACCATCGACTGTAACCTGGCACTCAGTTAGAGTTGTGTCCAGAGGGTTTGTGAAGGAAATTTCCACTTTGAATTCTTTGCCCTTGACAGCTTCTTTTGGTGCCTGGGGAACGACAATTCGGAGAAGTCATTAGCGACTTGATGTGGAGAGGAGAGAATCGTCGTCTTCGTCATCATCATCATCGTCATCGTCATCGTCATCATCATCATCATCATCATCATCATCATCATCATCATCATCATCATCATCATCACCATTGATCATTGTTTGTGTGTGTATGTATGTATGTATGTATGTATATATATACACGCACGCACACACGCACACACGCACACACACACACACACACACAAACACGCACACACACGTATTCACACACGCATACATACACATACATACACACACACTCACATTCACTCACACTCACATTCACTCACACAAACACACACACACACACACACACACACACACACACATA
>NW_004797374.1:844776-845262 GCF_000002075.1 Aplysia californica
TTGTGTGTGTGTGTGTGTGTGCGTGTGAGTGTATGTGTGCGTGTGCGCACGCGCGTTCCAACTTTCTATCACCTTTTCTACACTATGTAACGACACACAATGTTTGAAGAGCAGCAGTAAGATCCCCACAACAATAACTCCCCCCCCCCCAACCGGAACAAATTTACAAAGTTACAGCTCACCTTGACATTGAGATGTGGTTTCTTTAGCCTGCAGTCGCTTTTGGTGACAAAGCATTGGTTGGTCTCTTTCACCGAGGCCCACACAGACACGTCCAGCATACAGCAGTCCTTGAGTTTCTCCAAGTAATCTTGTGGTTTCACAATTACTGGTACAACATCGTCTGCAGGATAAAGTAGGATTTACTTATCATCATCATCATCATCATCATCATCATCATCATCATCATCATCATCATCATCATCATCATCATCATCATCATCATCATCATCATCATCGTATTTCTTTTCCTCATTCTTCTTCTTC
>NW_004797374.1:845606-850002 GCF_000002075.1 Aplysia californica
ACTACTACTACTACTACTACTACTACTACTACTACTACTACTACTACTACTACTACTACTACTACTACTAACAGCACTTGATACTGAAAAGAGGCCTATCTGTGTTTTTCGTCATGCTCTATTATTACCTCGTCAGGCACTGGAACATTCAGAAACATTCTCCGCTTTCTGAAAAGCATACATGGCAAGCAGCAGATTTGAGAAAATCTTTCGTTATCTATAACCGAGTACCCATTTCCACTTGGGTGAAATGAGTATACTAGGTGTGAGGTGCCTTTTCCAAAGGCATGACGTCGGACCCCTAACAGTGTTTGAACCCTGACTTTTTGGCTACGAGCTGGCCAACTTTATCCCTAGACCGCCGACGCTAAGGCGACAGTTTGTCCCGGGAGAGACCCGTTGGGATTTTGAAACCTTTGAATTAGAGTGTAATGTACCGCACCTATTACGACAGGACATTTTTGTCGATTTGCGTCCCGAGCAGTTGTGAATTGCTACAACATCGGTGGGACAGGACTATCCCAGTCCGGGGGTAAAATCGTCTGTGATTATAGAGACATATAGCCGCCTACCCCATTAGGACAAATCTGTCCCAGACTTCGTGGCGCCTATGTCAAGATCGTGGGGCTTGCGAGTTGTCACGTATAATCACTTTAAAATTTGCCGCCGCGCAGGATTAAACTAGGAGCACAAAATTTTAAAAATAATTATCGCATCTCAAAACGGATTTCATATTCGGAATCAGCGTCTCAAAATAAGCAAATTGGCCCTCGAGGAACCTGATTTGATGCGATACTAAGTACATTTTAGCAAATAATTTTTTATTTTTAATTGATCGTCAATGGTGAAGTTGTGTATCAAGGTCACTCGGTGAAACACACACGCGAACACACACACACACACACACACACACACACACACACACACACACACACACACACACACACACACACACACATACACACACGACACACACATACAAATATAATTGAACTTCGTTATCCGGCTTTGAATTGCGCTCCCCGCGTGATTTTTGCTAATTTTGAGTCGCTGAACACGATAATCTTATATTTTTATTTGGAAAAAATTTAGAAAATTTTTAAAAATGCATTTTTAACCCCGCCGTGAGCAACAACTAAAAAGCCACCTTATGGGCGGGATCGGTTCTGTCTTAGAGCAGTATCTGTTCTGACATGCAAAAGAGCGACAGTGGGACAGGACAGTCCTGTCCGAGACAAGAATGTCGTAGTGCGGTACAAGCCTACATCTATTATACAAAGTGCCCCGAAACTCACATTCTCCTTTTTTCAGGACCTTGTTCTTGAAGGGGACAGAGACAATTTTGTCAGCGAGCACGCCGGTGTAGAACATTGTCTTGACGACAAGTCGGCCGCTCACTGTGCGCTCTGCGTCACTTTTGTTGGTGAGTTTGAGCGACACTTTGAAGTCTTCACCGACCCATGTATTGGCTGCATCTTGTACCACTTCGAAATTAACGTCCTGGGAGTGATTATACAATAGACGGGAATTTTAGTTGGAAAAAAAATACAATTCAGTGAAGAGCAGGTACAGTAAAAAGAAGCATGGCAATGTAGAATGATAGAACTGATCCGAAAATTGAATGGACTTTGTACAAGTCTTGTTAAACAGAAAGTAGGAAATTACAGATACTGGACTCTTGACCGTGGGTTAAGATAAAAAAAGGGGAGGTTTTTTTCACTAAACTTTCTGGTAGACACTGAACAGGTGGGTGTAAAATAATATTTGGCATCCCCCCCCCCCCCCCCCCACCCGCGACCTTTTAAACTGTCAAGGTATTGACAAAAGAATACATTTTCTGGAAAGATTAAATCGAAATATATAAAACCCACAGACGTGTCGTGTCTTCTGCTGTTCTTTTTGTTGTTGTTGTTATGTTTGCTGTTGTGGTTTTAAAAAAAAAAAAAAAACCGAATCAATGGGGCGGTGAGAACCGGGACTGGAAACACCATCAGGCCGCATGAGAATCCCCTGACTTCAGTGAAAAGATGCAAACTGGTGTGATACGGGAACATAACATGATCACCACGACTGACCTAGACTATCTCATCGGGACTTCAAAAGGAGAGGGGGGGGGAGGGGGGTGTTGAGCAGTCGAAGACAGAGGAAACAGAAGAGGACAACATCAAAGAGTGGACTGGCTGTGACTGGAACGTCTTTTAAAAGAATACTCACAGCCGAGAAGAGTGGAAGAAGCTGGTTGTGACATTTTAGTCTGTTGTGATGCCCCAACAGTTAGCTAGACTATCAGGTGTCATACTTTTAGCCGAACGCAAGATTCAAGTAGTTAGAGCTTTAATGCTTAACATTAATAGTGCATTAGTCTAGAACCGGGGTTCTCAATAGTAACTATTTTGCTATAGTCGGTATGTGCTTTTTACGGAAGTTTAAAGACAAAAGCATCATTCACTTGTTGACTACAACTTTTATACATCACAAGAATATAACGTCATTTGAATAAGAAAAAAGTGAAAGTACAGATGACTTGAAAAACCTTTTTCCTCTGTTATTCAGGAATAATTATTCAAAGGGCAAGGTTGGGAGCTTCTAAGGAAAAAAAGGTGAGAGGGTGAAGAGTGATGAGAAGATGGAGGACATTGTGGGAAAATAAAAAACATAAGTGTCGGGCAAACGAGACAAGAGTAAGAATATTATTTTAATAAGGTTCACAAGGTAAGGCATTAAGCCAGCTACCTTTACGAGACAGAGATACATTTCGCTTCTCTCTGGACGATGTAGCAATGAATGATTTGACCAAATCTCATCCGTCTCTTCTCTCTCTCCTTTCACTTTCCCTCTCATTCCCTCTGTCTGTCTGTTTCTTTCTCTACTCTCTCTCTTTCTCATCTTTCTCTCTTCTGTCTTTCCCTCTCTCTCTTTCTCTCTCTCTCTTTCTCCCTATCTGTCTGCCTGCCTGTCTCTTTCCTCTCTCTTCTCTCTCTTTCTCTCTCCTCTTTCTCTCCTCTCTCTCTCTCTCTCTCTCTCTCTCTCTCTCTCTCTCTCTTTCTCTCTCTCCCCCTCCCCCTCCCCTCTTCTTCTCCCTCTCCCAAGACGTTGTCCGTCAACTGCAGGATAGAACCCTCCAGCAATGATCTCCACTCTGTTCTATCTAACTCCCCCTACCTTGGCCGTTGTCTCGTACACGTCGTCCTTGGTAGAAGCCAGCTGGTTGGCCCTACGGACAGCAGCTCTCTCGGCAACAGATCCTGTGGATCGTTGTGAAAAAGTTTAGTTTTTGTAGTAAGATTTTTATGGCTCTCGCAACTGCATACGCTCATATGAGTGCCAAGGGGTGGATGTCAACAGAGAGGTCGAGAGGGGGAATCAGACTTACTCTACTCACCTTGCTAGCCTCAACAGCACAAAGTCTACTTCGACTATCAAGGCACCCCGGAAATAGCAGTTCACAAGGGAGTGACAAACATACAAACGGAGTAGATGAAAAATGACGATAGTAAGGATGACGAAAGAAAAAGTAGCAGTTCCCCTTATGTCGCTCCGGCACAGTATGAGCATGACATTGTTAAATTAGCCCATTAACAATTCTATTGTGCATAAGAACATATTAATGTTTTTACATTGAAAGTCAAACATCCAGCAAGGCACCAGTAAGTCTTCAAAGACATTACTCCAAAGGATAAAGACCTTTATTTTTTTAAAGCTTTAGTAAGAGTTTTGCGGCCCATGCAGCACAATAAAGTCGTATGTGCCGAAGATTAGAGGCGTTACAAGAGAGTAACAAACACAAGAAAGAAGGAGGAGAGATCAGGACGATATATTATGTTTGATAGTAAAGAAGGAGCAAATCATACTAAAGCACCCTCCAACAACCCACAGACAAAGACCTGAGCATGCGTGTTTCATTTTGAAACAAAGCTGACGGACAAAAGAAAACGAAATTGAACTAAAAATTCACTGCGGAGACCACGGCTCTGAAATAGGCGAGTGGCTACCCTAGAATTACAAAGTTCTGTCTGCTTGGTGCCTAGTTTTGAGAAATTTTGAATTAAAAAATTGTTGATTGCCTTTCATTGTCAAGATTTTTCGAATGCAATTCTTTTGAATGTCTTGGTAACGACTCCGAATAAACTTACGATTTATGTACTGGGGACGAGCTGGAAAGGTATTTTAGAATAAACAAACCGGAAAAAGGGTTTATTTTGATTTTGTGTCGAAATAAAGCGTCTTGGGGATAGACGGATAGATCTGATTTAAACTTTTTAAACATCGACATAATATCTATATTTAAATAAAGGACAGGAACATTGATATTATGGGGGACAAGTTCATGCTGTTTGGCCAAAGGTCAACCAGAAGTGAAAGAATAAATGATGCATTCATGGGGATTGGGGGGGGG
>NW_004797374.1:850828-855384 GCF_000002075.1 Aplysia californica
GTCTTCTTCTTCTTCTTCTTCTTCTTCTTCTTCTTCTTCTTCTTCTTCTTTTTCTTCTTCTTCTTCTTCTTCTTCTTCTTCTTCTTCTTCTTGGGAAGTCTACAGTGCAAGCGGAGGCTCGCACTCCCTCAAACACTAACATGACATGCTCTTTCGCTGTCTATAGCCGGGTACCGTACCCATTCCCACCTGGGTAAAGCTAAAGCTAGGGAAATGTTTGTAAAATGGCTTTTCCAAGGACACAACATCAGGTCCCTGAGAGAATTTGAACCCATGACCTTACGGTTGCGAGTTCGAGAGCGTAACTTCTAGGCTACCGAATGTAGACTTGTATGCGGCAATCTGTCCACATGACACAACACCTTTCCATATTCTTGTCCCATATTCATTTGCCCAGCAATAATAATTATGTTAAATAAAAAGGGAGGTTCTCTCATACTGAAAACACACATACAGCAGCAGCAGCAACAGCAGCAGTAGCACCTCCACCAACAATAACAACAGCAACAGCAACAGTACTAGCTACAAGAACAACAACAACAGCTGTAGTAGCAGCAGCAGCAGCAGCAACAAGAACACCAACAGTAGCAGCAAAAAGAACATCAGCGAGAACAACAGCAGCAGCAACAAGAACAGAAGCAGCAGCAGCATCAGTATCAGCAACAAGAACAACAACAGCAGCAGCAACAACAAAAACAACAGCAGCAACAACAAAAACAACAACAGCAGGAGCAACAAGAACAACAACAAGAACAACAACAACAATAGCAACAAGAACAACAACAACAATAGCAACAACAACAGCAACAACAATAGCAACAAAAACAACAGCGGCAGCAGCATCAACAGTAGCAACAACAAGAACAACAATAGCAGCAACAGTAGTAGCAAGAAGAAGAAGAAGAAGAAGAAGAAGAAGAAGAAGAAGAAGAAGAAGAAGAACAACAACAACAACAGCAACAACAACAACAACAGTAGTAGCAACAGCCACAGCAGCAGCAGCATCAACAGTAGCAGCAAAAAGAACAACAACAGCAGCAGCGTCAACAAGACCAACAACCCACTGTTACAACAGCAACAACAACAAAATACCGTTACAACAACAACAACAACAACAACAACAACAACAACAACAACAACAATAAAAAAGGGAGATAAACGTACGCGCTCTTCTCTTTCGCGATGACAGATAACTCCCCATCGAAGCCAGAGTACCAGTAAACGCGATCGGCGTTCACTTCCGCAAACACGAACGGGGCGTCGTACGGCATGTTTACCTCCCCTTGTTTGATGGCTGACACTGCAGTAGGTCCGCAACAGAAGACACCTGGAGAAACAAAGAAAAGGAGCAGACATTTTTCAATTTCAGTTGGGTAAGCGCTTTTTGTAGTTGTTTTAGTAAGTGTTTTACGGCGCTCGCAACTGCATATTAAGGTCATATGAGCGCGTTGGACACATTAAACATTTTCAGTTTAGTAGGAATTTAGAATTTTGCCCGGAGGAAGGCCGAAGCCTACTCTTATCGATTTTAGGACCACCAAGGAATTTTTAACGTGAGCAACCTGTACACGGGATCTCAAAGATTTTTTGCCCTTATCTGAGAAGGCTAGGTGCTAGATCTTACTTACTGTAAGATCAGGGGTGTGGCTGAAAGACAACAGTACAGAGGAGCCAACGAGTAGCAGTAGAAAGGCTGCAGAAAGAGTCAGGAGCCGAGAGGAAGGGGCAAAAGGGGGAGGGAGGAGGGGGCAGAAAATGGAGACGAAAGTTGACGACAGTATATTGTTTGAGAGAAGGAAAGGGGAAAGGAGAACATTTTAGAGGAGAAAATTCTCCTTCCCTGTCAGGTTACGAACACTGGGCCTATTGAGTGAGAGGCGAATACTGTAACCTCTCGACCACGAGAGCACTCTGGTAAGAGTTTAAAGGCTCTCCCAACTGCATACGGTCATGTGAGCGCGCGGGACTCAAATTGGTTGTTTTGTTATTTTAGTTGACAGTATATTGATAAACATTGTCTTTTGTTTGTTTGTTTTTGCTTTTGTTTTGGTAATTCGTTTACAGCGTTTGCAACTGCATATGGTCAAATATAGTTCAAATTATTGTTGTAGTTTGGTGTTTGTCAACCATTTTATAGCCAGCGTCCATATTTACGACATTTCGGAGGTTAACATATTTGTACCATACACCTACATGTTTATCCAAGCGCCGGGGCTTTGAATAATAAACGTCGGTACCTGGGTGACACCAGCTCCTCCTCCCCTCTCCATACACACACCACCCACCAACATTTCCAAAATCGCCAACTGGTGAGTGGGCTATACCGCCAGGTTTGTAATAAACTATCTAAGAAGTACTCGTTCCTACACAATAGCTGTATCGTCAATGACTCTATAAAATCTATACCTAACCTCAAACACCGACACTTAAAACAAGATTCTTATTGTTTTTGCCATTCTATTTTCACTATATTATAGACACGGTGTCACATAGAATTAATAATTATTTGTACGGCAATTATCGGTCATTAGAGGGTGTGCAAAATTTAAAAAAGCATAATAATATATGAAAAAGCAATAGGTCATATTTGTAACTTTACAGACAAAAAACATGAAGATCAAAATATGTACGGTGTATAATTACATCTAATGGCCAACTGGATAACTGAAATAATGCAATATGTAACTGCAATAGCTGGAAACAGTTTCAACTAAATGAGCCCGTCCCAAAAAGAGCATATATCTAAAAAAGAACACAAAAAACCCACGAGTTTTAAACGGCTATGATCCGGTCAATCCTTCTACACTGCTGCCAACACTGCACTTTAACTAAAGATGTCGAAAATACACTTGAGGCGACAAAAAAGTGGTTTCTCAGGAGACCTTCCAGAATGTCATGCACGTGAGAAGCTGCTGAACGAAGACAGCATGGGTCAGACCGCCAGTGATAAAGGTGTATAGCAAGAGACAAACAGATGCAGTGCCTATGACTCAGGAAGCGACGTAAAGGTCTTAGTTCAGTTTTAGTACGAGTTTTACGGCACGTGCAACACATAGGTCAAAGAATAGAGGTGATACTAGACAGTAACATAAGCTGGGAAGAAGGAGAGATAAGGACTATTGATGTTTGATAGAAAAGAAGGAGCAAGCCACTTCAGGGCACCCGCCAACCACCCACAGCGAAGGTCTCAAACACATGAAGCTCTCACAGAAACATTGGAAGGCAAAAGAAGCAGAGGCGCACAAATAATAAATCACTCTGAGAGCAGGAAAAGATACGTCACAAAAAATACAACAAACAAGACAATAATATTAATTTTGTTTTAGAGAGCAATCGAGCAGATATTATGAATGGCAATCATGACTGCCGATGTTTCTTTCAGACCGGACTCTTGAAGAAGAAGAAGAAGAAGAAGAAGAAGAAGAAGAAGAAGAAGAAGAAGAAGAAAAAGAAGAAGAAGAAGAAGAAGAAAAAGAAAAAGGAGAAGAAGAAAAGTCGCAGTTTATGACACAGTTCTCACTCTTCTTTGCCTTACCATCAGATGTTTCCTGTGGTGTAGCGTCAAATGACTGCCAGCCCCCGAAACCTGCGGGAAGATCCGGTCTTGCCATCCATGCCTCATTCCACACGTGGAAATTCCTGGGAAAAGTTTTTTGCTTTTGACACAAAGTTATCACTGAAATTTGAACTTACATTGTTGTTGTAGAAAGCGTTTACGTAACACAATACGGTCTTATAAATGCCGGAGATTAGAGGTGTTATAAGAGAGTCAGAAAAACAAAAAGAAGGAGGGGAGGTAAGGACAACGATAGATGTTAGCTAAGAAAGAAGGAACAAACCACACCATGCAGAGCACCTACCAACCACCCACTTGAACGTTACTTCAAAGGACGAAAGAAGCAGAGACAGACAATGAATAACTTACTCCGAGAACTCTGTGCGAGCAGTTGGGAATGGAGGTCGTGTCCTGCCCCTCAGGACAGTCTGTAAAGTGGGGGTGGGGATGAGGGGAGGAAATCTAAGGTAAGCACCCTTATTAAGAAATAAAACAGACACCAAGATTGAATTGCACGTTATTCCCAACATTTCATCAGCATCATCATCGTTGCCGTCATCATCACCGTCATCACATCATCATCATTCCTCATTAACAAATTATCACCACTGACAAAACAATACTCCTTTTTTTCATTTTGTTTTTCTTGAAGTATAACAATTTCTAGCATGTTGGCACATTTTTACGACACCAAATCAGCAAATGGGACAAAATAAAATGCAAAAAATACCCCCCCCCCCCCAAAAAAAAACACACAAAAACCCCCAAAAGAAACGAACAAAACAACTGACTCTGAGGTCTTGCCTAATTGGGTGACTGGAAAGGACCAGGATAATGAAATACGTTTCTAAAGCAGTGCAGCCAAAATTGTAAAAGGCTGGGTCTGGTGAGAGGAACGAAAAAAAAAGGCGAGGAGCAAAATGGTTGGCTAAGACAGGTGGGTGTCCTGCACATGTCATTATGATATTCAAAAAGTAGCTAGGGGGGGGGGGCGGTTGAG
>NW_004797374.1:855484-856794 GCF_000002075.1 Aplysia californica
AGAGAGAGAGAGAGAGAGAGAGAGAGAGAGAGAGAGAGAGAGAGAGAGAGAGAGAGAGAGAGAGAGAGAGAGAGAGAGAGAGAGCGCGAAACAGACTTAAAGAGAAAAACCACTTACTGACCTAAATCGTGTCAATAGGTACATAAAACACCTACTTTAAAAAAAAGCTAACTGTGGAGACATACAACGACGTATCAGGTCGTATGCATGTGTTGACTGTGGTCCCTTCACATCGATAAATTTTTGCTCAGTTATAAACTTCATCGATCTAATAGATACAAAATTAGTCAGTTTATACCACCCTGAAATGTCAGTCAAATCAAATGGTTTGGACATGTTGTGAAAGTGGGGTCACAACAGGCAGCCTCAAAGGCCAACAACTTGTGATTTGATGGCTTCAATGCTAAAGGAATGCCAAGAAAACGATGGATCGAAGGAGTCAAAGAGACTCTTCAAAGGCACAATATTATTATGACGACCCAAAAGGCAACACACCTATCTTACGTCCGACAATTACATCTCCCCTCGACACCTCAAGGTATACGAAGACAGGAAAAGTGAAAATAATCAAGTGATTGGAAAACGAAGAGAGAA
Source organism: Aplysia californica (assembly GCF_000002075.1). NCBI lineage: Eukaryota > Metazoa > Mollusca > Gastropoda > Aplysiida > Aplysiidae > Aplysia > Aplysia californica. Next base: position 856,079 of record NW_004797374.1, read on the forward strand.
AAGGTGAAAGCAATCTAGTGATATCTTTCCCATCGCCTTAGAGATAAAAATGTCCCCCCCAAAGAAGATCGAGTACATTGTCCTTTTATTATTTTTTTCTTTTCTTTTTGTTCCTCTCACCAGACCCAGAACACAGTATTTATTCGGAGACGTCTCCGACGGAGATAGACCAATTAAGTAAAAAATAATCTGGGGGTTTTAACCCATAATTTGACATCTTGCAGTTAGGTCTGAAATTTTCTTGAAAATATTTGATTTGCGACAGTTATACTGGCTATATGTGTGTGCAAACAATATGCAGTTTGACCCCAAAACAGTGAATCTGTGTGTGGAGTGTGGGAGTACGTCTTCGAATAGTTCCTGGGTGCTCGCCGGAGACGTCTCGGAATATCTTCTGCCCTTACCAGACACTGTCCGACGACTCCTCTACCTCCTCCCCGAAGCCGCCCAGCACTGTGTCGATGGTGATGGAACCGTCCGTGTCGTGCGCTGAGGCAAAGTTGGTCACACTTCTTGAGGGAATTCCCAGAGCTCGGGCGACTGAAGGGAACCAAAATGAAAGGGGTGCGGGAATTTGCGGCAGATTCTATTTGCGATATCATTATCGATGATGATAATATAATACCGGAAAAACCTATGGGGTGTGACTAAATGCATTAATTTTGCTCAAATGGATCTAAGTAAGGAGTGTACAAAGATTTTACTTGGTCGGGGAT
>NW_004797374.1:857391-864268 GCF_000002075.1 Aplysia californica
ATTCTTCTTCTTCTTCTTCTTCTTCTTCTTCTTTGCAATCCCCAGTTAAATCTCAGGGGTAGTCGACTGCTTATTCTTCAACTCGCAATGCAACTGATTTTTACGAATGTGAATCTACAATCAAATCTTACTTTTAGACCGAGAGACTTACTCGTGGTACAGAGACCGGAGAAGACCCAACATTGTCCGTAGCGAACCGGCCGCTTGCTGTCCCAGTACGACTCCAAGATGGCCACAGAGCCGGTCCAGCTGAGAGGGGAATCACCATCGCTATAGTCACCTGACCAGTTGCCCACCAGCACACCGTAATCGTCTTGCTCATTGACCTATACAAGAGAACGAAAAAAAAAAACCCGATGATGCTGCCGCGCAAACATGTACAGCCTTTTCTGTTTTCTGAAGTACATTTTGTTTTAGTTTTAGTAAGTGTTAAGGCACTTACAACACAACGTCATGTACGTGCCGAATATTAGAGGTAACGTGCTACAAGAGAGTAACAAACACAAAAAGAAGGTGGAATGATAAGGATGAAGATGTTTAATAGGACAGAAGAAGCTAACCACACTAGAGCACCCACCAACCACTCACAAAGTATGTTTACATGGTAGATCTAGTTGACTAAGCTCACTCATGATTGACTACTGACACACGGGGCTCGACGTTAGTTCCTCGAATTCAACGTTTGTACACAGACAATTTTGTCTTCTAATGTTCCACCGTCAAAGACTTCCCCGTAGCCCAACTTCAATATAATCTGTTGGTACAAAGCAAACACCAAGCTGAAAAGAAATGAATACCTGTGCAATAAACGTACAGTTCTATCAAAGACAAGATGGATTCACCAGTGCTTCTTTGTAGTTGTTTTTTTTTGTCTTGACTTATTAACGGAAAAAGAAACGAGTGATGTTGTGCACCGGTTGAACGGGCGCTTCGTAATCTTTGAGCTAATATGGCCTTGCTTTCGACTTTTTTTTGCTCAAGAGAAAATATGAATTAAAAGACGACCACTGTTGCTCATAAGGCTGACCAAAAGTTGGGACACTGTCGACGCCTACATCTAAATGATCCGAATGAAAAATTACGACAACAAAAATTAAACAAACAAAAACCTCGAAAAAGCCCAATTAGGTTACGAGAAGATCATATTAAAGTTTCGACACAGTATTTTCACTTTTACGTTCGTAAATCCATCTCTTCTGTGAAAACTACACACTGCATTTATTATAAAATGGAGACGCAACCAAGCTACAGAGTTGGCTACTCAGCCCCCATCCCCTCACCCCGCATCCCAACCAATTTCTTCTATCCAAATACACAAAATGTCGACACTTTTGAGTCATTAATGTGTCACGACGCGGTGGAATCAGGCGTTCGTCACACACATATACACTCACAGAAACACTCCTGGGCTGTTTGCAGACATGTTTTAAACAATGCAACTTTGAAAATTGGTGCAAAGACATTTTGGTATAGCGTCAAGGCACCTCTTCGCTGTCGCACACAGGATACCCAAGTTTGACTTCCGAGAGGGAAAAAGTTTAATAGAGTAAGTCAGTCTTTATGCTGGGGTGTTCAGATGGGTTGGGTCGAAACCTCATAAATGATCTGCATTGTGTTAATAGGGGTATAAAAAACCACACACCTGCGCATTAATTGTAAAAAAACAAAAATGCTGCACTTACCACGGCGGAGATTTTCCTGACAACATTGATCGCGTTTCCTCGAACAGGCCACTGGATATTGTTGGAGTCTAGGAGGTACATAGCCACATCTAGCACGCAGCTTTCGAACTGTGGATCAAGGATGATTTTTAAAAAAAACCCTGAAGGAAATGGTGGTATCTATACCTAAACCCAAAACAATCCTCTCCTCTTAACACCTCCCTCGCTCTTAGTCTCTTACCCTGGGAATTATTATGTATAATGATGATAAATAATAGATAGCATTTGTATAGCGCAAATTCCCGCTCGACAGCAAGTTCTTTGCGCTTTATATCTATATTATTGTTGCCCTAGCATTCTGAAACAATCTCAGCTTTCTGGGAAGCATACAGTGTAAGTCGCTATTTATAGGCGCTAAAACACTAACATGCTGACAAGATCATTCGCTGTCTATGGCCGGATTCCAATTCAACACTTCAGCAAAGCAGGAGAGAACCAATTATTGTGTTACGACGCGGTGGAATCAGGCGCTCGTCAGTTTTTGGGAATGTGGGGTCATTGGCATCATCTAAATGCTTAATCCCTTTTCTTGATTTCAATGAAAAAAAATACCCTTCTATCTAGAATAGAGACCAATATATTTGCGAATGAAAGAGGAAGGTTCGCCAGTTTGCAGTGGCAAAAGTTAGAGAGAAAATGGCCGCTAAAGTCTCGTAAATTTGAACAGCTTGAGAGTTCTTGAAAGCTTAAAAATTACACAGTTTTTGCCTTTAATCAACTTTATGCAAGCAAATACACATGGAAATGTGTTTTTATATGAACATAAAAGGTATTGAGGTAAAAAAAAAAAAGATATCGTTAAAATTTGCCAAACTCGCAAAAATATGCCTGTTTCTTCGATTTGATTATTTAGACAAGGGGACTTTCACCATGATGTAATTCAACAGAATCAGATGGCGAGAGTACCTGTCCAAAGTTCCAGGGTTTGCTGGTGATCTGTCTGCTATTGCCGGAGTAGATCTTGCCGCTCTCGTTGAGCACGTACTCCTGCAACAGTCGCTCGTCATCCAGAAACACTGTATCATCTACCGAAATAAAGTAACCCCCCACCCAAAAAATTGTTTAGTTTTTTAAGGTTTCATTCAAAGCCATAAAGGCTTGTGAGCATCTTGTTTTCACTGAAGAAAATAGAGGGCAAACGAGGCAAAGATAGACACAGAACAACTTATTCGGAGAATTGATCGGATGGGTGACGCGGAAACACCAGGATAATACACGATATTTCAGTTGTTTTAGTTTTTGTTCTAGAGCATCTGAGAGGAAAGATGAATAAAGAACCATGCTCGTTAATGTCCATTCTAGATATGACACTTATGAGTCATTGATAGTTCACATGATCTTGACGGATAAAATTTCGTACTGTTGGGTGAGTTGAAATGATGCTGGACAGTGCTACGGCTGACTCTGGTTTGAATCTCTTATTCATTATAAGGCATTCATAGACTTCACCAATTTTCTGGGTTGGAGGGGGGGGTTCTTTGTACTCCACGATTCTACCAATGCTCTGTCAGAGGTGGACTTTAAATGTGCTTGACCCACCAGTAGAATAATCCTGTCAAGTTAGAATGTAAGGTGAAAATGGTGAAATGGTATGTGTTGAACGCCTCTATCAACACTATTAAGTTATTTAAGAGGCGAGACCTCCGAGTTTAACGTCCATCTCCGAAAGGACCGAACAAAATAGAAATTACGTGAAAAGTGCCTTTCCCAAGGACATCTCGTCGGACCGAACTGAGGCTCGAACCCCCGAAGACGCAACCTCCCGATTACGAGACCTGTAGACTAACCACTAGGTTACCGATGCTTCTAGAATTGTGAGTGTGTGTGTGTGTGTGGGGGGGGGGGTCGGTATATAATAAATATATAAATCCATGAGAATACCTTCTGACTTGACATAAACAGGTAATTTTGATCACGTTGTACTTAGCTTTTTGGTTACAGTGAAGAAGAAGGAAAACAAAAAAATACAACAGCAAAAAAAAAAAGCAGAGAAGAGACACCAAAGCCGAAACCAAATACACATGCATACTATACAATTGATGCTTTTTAATGTTTTTTCCATAGTTGAAAAGAGTGGCTATACTTATACCTCTTTCTAGTACTACTGCTTGTGTGTTTGTGATTAGTGTGTCGATTTGTTACGATCTTACTTGATCTCAACCGAGCCACTTACCTCTGCACCACGGGTTAAACAGAATGTAGATAGGGGCCTTGTGCTCGTAGCGATAGATGTTCACATCGCTGTTGTCTTTCTTGACCACGTCCAACTTGAGATTCCACTTGCCCACGTAGCAGGTGGGTGGGGTGAACAAAGTAACCGTCAATGTATTTCCCTGAGGTAAGAAAATGAGACCATTAAATTTCTTAGTCCCCAATGGTGGACAAATTTAATTATATTTGTAACTGTAAACTTTGTACATATTTTACTTTCCAATCAACACAAGTTAAACCCCTTAGGAGGCAGGCTGTTCCCGCCATGCCTAACAAGACCGAGCCGTAATGAGAAAGGATACGACGTCCAAGTAGGCAGACACGTATATTCAATTAAAGAAACAAAAAACAAAACAACAACAAAAAAACCCCGTTCTTTCTACGAAACCGAACTCAAATCTTGTGCGTGCGACAACGAAACGTTATACCAGAATACCGCACTTCAGTTACTTTATTTGTAAGCGGTTTTGTTTTGCTAGTCGAATATTCCGCTTGACATAAATCATTTCAGAGAAAAGTCCTACACTGAGAGTGCAGGGAGAGAGAAAGTGGTAGGGGTAGGTGGTGAGGTTATTTCTTGTTGCTTAGGCAAAGCTTCGGTGGATTCATTCTCCACCCACCCAGAATTCGCCTCCCTGAGTATCTTCTTTGAGTATGTGTGTGTGTGTGTGTGTGTGTGTGTGTGTGTGTGTGTGTATGTGTGTATGTGCGTGTGCGCGCGCGCGTGTGTGTGTGTGTGTGTGTGTGTGTGCAGGGGAAAGGGGCGGGCAGGACATTATAGAGGAGTGTCTTGGTTCTGAAATACAAAAAAACAAAACAAAACACTCTCCAGAACTTGATCACTCATAGTCATGTTGTATCGCGGGAGATCATCAATTGATTAGGGGACTCTCGTGGTCAAAAGGTTACTGTGTTTGCCTCTCATTCAACAGCCAACATGTTCGAAACCTGACAGTGACAGAAAAATTTTCTTCTCTAAACAATTTCTCTTTTCACCCCCTTTCCTGCTCTCCAACAATGTTCCGTCGACTGCTTTCGTCTGCAATGTGTGTCCCCGCCTCTCCCCCTTAGCCCCCTCTTCTGCGCTCCTGCTCTTATTGCAGCCTTTCTACTGTTACTCCTTGGCTCCCTCTTACTGCTGTCTTTCAGCCACACCCCTGATCTTCGGGTAGTCAAAACCTAACACCTAGCCTTCTCGGAAAAAGGCGACAAATATTGGAGGTCCCGTGAGGAAGTTATGCATGTTAAACATCCCTTGGAGGTCCAAAATCGATAAGAGCAGGTGTCAGTCGCCACCCGGGCAAAACTCAAAATTAATTCCTACTAAACTGAAATATTTAAGGTGTTTAACGTCTCTCGTGAACCCATCTGACCTTATACAATTGCGAGTACCGTAAAACACGTACAAAAAAAGCAATTATTGGTTACTTTTGGGGCTGCAGTTTGACAAATTCAAAACCACAACGTGACCAAAAAAAAAGACCAAGCTCATTCTTCCCGAAACATAACAAATACTTTCTAGACACCCGGACGTCCTTGTTTCTACTCCGGATGATCCTACTTTTTGTCAAGTTAACTGACAAAGGGGGCAGTTACGTTATGTCTAGTCACCTGTTGTCTCAGGATCTTAGCGCCCCATTCCTTGGGTTTGTCCACATCAGAAAGTATGAACTGCACGTCGGTTCCTTTAGTAGGGGAAGGGTTTTCACCTGAGAGAGTTTTGGGAGGGAATCGTTACTAGACGTAGTATCACATACACATTATGCACGTACACATATACGTATAAATAGACATGCATGTACGCATACACGTACACATACACATGCACGCACACTTACACATACACATACACACGCACGTACACACACACACACACACACACACACACACACACACACATACACATACACATGCACGTACGCATACACATACACGTACACTTGCACGTACACATACATATACACATACACATGCACGTACACATACACGTACACACATACACATACACATGCACATACACATACACATACACATACATACACGAACACATACACATACACATACATACACATACACATACAAATGCACATACACATTCACATGCACGTACACTTACATGTACAAACATACACATACACATGCACGTGCACAAGCACGTACACACATACACATACACATGCCCATTCACGTACACATACACGTACACATACACATACACATACACAAACACATACACATGCACATATACATACACGAACACGTACACATACACATACACATACACATACATATACATGCACATATAGAAGCTTCCTAAAAACAACAAATAAACAAAACAAAACAGAACAAAACAACAACAATGAGAAACAGAATCACCCCCCCCTCCTAAAAAAACGCGGAAAAATACCCAAAACAAAACGCTAAGCCGCCCCCTCCCCTTCCAAGAACACCCCCTAAAAACAGAAAAACAACAAGAACAAAAACCCAACCGTGACAAGAACAATAGCTGCTGCAGTAGCAGCAGCAGCAACAACAACAACAACAACAACAACAACAACAACAACAACAACATCAAAACAACCCCCCCCCTCCCCTCCTGAAAACAACGTGACAAATGACAACTCACCAGCTTCAAAAACGATGCGAAGATCATCTGCTTTGCTGTCATACGGTTTGGAGAATTCCAGCTCAATGTTGAAAGGTTGACCCCTCCTGACCACGAGCTTCGGTTTCTCCTGGTGTGAGCCACAGATGTCATACTCGTCAGTTCTGTGAGCCTTTGTGTTAGCCGGAACCTTCAGGTCCACATGACGAACTGTCAGGACTTTGACAGGGTCCGGCTCTGCGGGGAATAAGGTATCGTGCTTTGATAATGCTGTTTGTTTTCCCCGTTTCTATAAACGACTTCGATCGACATGGACATACACATGCACGCCCCCCCTCCC
>NW_004797374.1:864379-866529 GCF_000002075.1 Aplysia californica
CACACACACACACACACACAAACACACACACACACACAGGCACACACACAGGTCGAAATAATAGACTAGAATGGTCTAATTGACGAGAATCTGTTAAAGTTATAATATGTCGTTTCTTTTTTTCAAGTCAGTGTCAGGACTTTGACACCAAACTGCCTTCCTTAGACCGGCATGGGTAAACCTAATCCCGCGGGCGCTCTATATAAACAAAAACAAACAAACAAACAAACAAACAAACAAACAAACAAATAATCCGTCGACTGCGCTCGTGCGCACTACGGACGCGCAAATGAAGGACAAACGCCAGTCTCGTTATCGCCGAATAGGTGAGCAACTTTTCACTCCTTGTCCTCTTTCCTTTGGTTCCAAAAAGAGTCAATTAATGCACCCCATCGTGAACTGGAATTACGTCATGTGGGCCCAGTTAAGGATATTATAATACTGTACACCACCTTAGAATTACAAAGCTTTATCTGACATTTATGGACGTTTTGAGTTACTAAAGCAATGAAGCCATAATCCAAATACTCTATCTGCTCTAACAAAATTGTAACATTATTTGGAGTCGTTATCACGATACATATATTATTATTCAAATCACTGCATTCGAAAAAGGTTGACGTTGTTGTGAAATTCCAAGTTTTTACTTCAAGTTTCTAAATATTTGTCTGGGTTCTGAGCTAATAGATCTTTGTAATTCTAGTGTAGCTGCTACGTTACCTTAGAATTACAAAGTTCTGTCTGACATTTTTGACCGTTTTGACTGACTGAGACCATGAAGTCAGAAAACAAATATTTATTACCCTACCTGCTCTACCAAAATCGTAAGATTATTCAGAGCCGTTATCAAGATATTATTCGGAGAATTGCATTCGAAAAATCTTGACATTGATGTGAAACTTGAATTTTTTTTAAACTTGAGTTTCTCAACACTAGGTACTGAGCAAATAGAGCTTTGTAATTCTAGTGTAGCTAATATGCTAGGCTACCTTAGAGTTACAAAGTTCTATTTGACATTTTGGGCCGTTTTGAGTTATTAAGACCATGAGGCCAGAAACCAAGTATTTATTACAAGCTGGGTTTCCGGTTTGATCATCGTACCCAAAAGAATCGATCGTCAAGTCATTGTGGGATCAGTGCACGCACTCTTTGTGAACGGAAGCCTCACTTGTTTACAATGGCGTCTTAGAAGACGGACTTTTCCAAAGATTAGAACTAAACGAAACTAATGCAAAACTGAAAATTAAACTACAGTGACTTCAGATTCCTCAGTAAAACTGTGCACCCCTTAAATGATTCTGAACCACCGTTAATTTTTGTCAATTTCGAAAGTTAAGCGGTCCCGAAGTTTTATGCGGCCAAAGTGATGAACCTTCACAAATGCATAGATTCTATCTGCTAGACCAAAACCGTAAGATTATTCAAAACAGGTGTCAAGATATCAAAAGAATTGCATTCGAAACAGCTTGACATAGATGTTAAACTCCAATTTTTTTTTCAAACGTCGAACTTCTCCAGACTAGTTACTGAGCAGATTAAAAACAGAACTTGTGTAATTCTAGGGAAGCGACAAGTCTATCAGAACTCACTAGGTGGCGCTGTGGGTGCGGGGGAGACACCTGGGACTGAGCTGTCGTTGTTGACGTCATCCTCCCCATAGACGTAGACGTTGTTGGAGCTATGAAAGAACATAAAAAGATCTGATTTTTTTTTTTAGTTATTGGGACGAACACTGGGAGTCTGTTTTGACAAATTGTGAATGTTTTAAGACCCCATAGTCATAATTAAGATATTTTAGGAGACGGTATGTTTCGACTCGGCTTGTCAAGGTTAACCCAGGCTGATTGGGATTCCACATCATATCAGACGGAGACATTAGATGCAATTGGTTACTCACACGGGAATCGAACTTGCGCCCTCTGCTAATAACTTTGAAGTGCGTAACATACCATAGACGCTAATCATGTTTAATATCGCAAAAAAAGGCAAAGTAATAGAGCAGATTAGGACGCACGTGAAATCCTTTCCAGCCGCTCTGTTCTGTGAGCGGCAAGTGGATCATTATAGTAGTGATAGTGACATCAATTATTAAGTGTAGTGTGGTATGATCTGGTGTGGTGTGGTGTGGTGTGGTGTGGTGTGGTGTGGTG
>NW_004797374.1:868526-870224 GCF_000002075.1 Aplysia californica
ATGATGATGATGATGATGATGATGATGATGATGATGATGATGATGATGATGATGATGATGATGATGATGATGATGATGATGACGATGATGGTGATAATTACAGACTAAGATCCATGCATACTTTTTCTTTCGTGTGGTTTCTCACATTTGAACAACTTAATAATATTTTTATTTTCTACAATGGAGATATTTGATACAAATCTCAGGCAACTTTATTGCAGCACGTTGATGGGAGAAAACGTTTCATAAAGATAATGTCAATCTGTTTTCAAACGAATGATCACGGGCGTTTTTTTAAATTTATTTATTTTTTGGCGTTTTGCTTCTGTAAATGTGATAATACATGTTTTATTTTTATTTATGTTAATAACACTGGTCGTTTAGTACCGATTACAACTATAAGCATAAAATGACAGCATTTTGCTCTCAATGCCCTTTCATAAGTTTGCAGAAAAATGTGATTTATTATCTCTCGTACACGCTTAATTTAAAACTCTGTAATGATGGTGATTTGTGACCCAACTAATATTCAGAACCAAATCATTAGAATTTAGGCACGTTACTTTCTACCCTGCTGTTTGAGCTCTCTCTTTATTTGTGATTGCTATTATATTATGCATGTCGTTATGTCACATTGATGATTGGGGTGGAGTAGGGGGCGCTGGGGCTCGGCTGGGTGAAAAAGGGGGCGGTGGGCGAAAAAAGTTTGAAAACCACTGATTTAGATTATAACATGTTTTCTTGTGATATTTCTAGAAGCGATTTATATTAAAAGATCATTAAAAAATACACACACGTTTCTACAAATAAAAATTTCTTATATTTCCAAAAGACTCCCATGTTTCTACGTTTAAAAGTGTCCTTCATTTCAAAGGCTACCTTATTTCCACAAGAAAGGAAAAAGCCTTATATTTCAAAAGACACACACATGTTTCTACAAAAACACACCGTCCCACAGATTCAGCAGAGCGTGCCACCCTGTTTGGCAAAATTGTTTAGAGTTCACGCGCTGATCTCGACATTGGGGCAAATCGACCTGAAAAGCCCTTTCAGCATTTGTGTTCTAAAACGAATTGAAATTCAATTCAGAACACGAGAGAGGCAGAGAGGTAAGCACACGGGGAAATTAAAAGAGTTTTATGTAGAGCATTTAGCTTTCTTCACAAATCTCAAACATCGAGGATGGTTCTCTTGCCTGTCACATAATAATAAATGCGAACTGGGCTCTTTTTCAGCGGACAAACTCGTTCACGTTAGATAGTATGCTAGTGAAAGGTGTAAATAAAGGCTGATTCACCATTTTACATAATCCAGTCTAAAATCCTGAAATCAGAGAAGGATTACTGCAAAGTTAAATAGTTTCTAACGAAATTTATGAACTTCCATTTCAGACAAACTGTGTCTGGTTGGCGGGTGCTCTGGTGTGATTAGCTCCTTTTTACCCCTCAAACCTCTATCGCTATTATCTCCCGTCCTTCTTTTTTGTGTTTGTTTCTCTCTTGCAACACCTCTAATCTTCGGCTTTTGTCAGACCGTGTTGTTTTGCATTTACTGAAAAAATTATTTAAACTGCTAACAAAAAAGACAATTCAAACAAATGTATTAAAGTTTCATGTTTCGAGCTGTTTGTTGGGCTTATCACTGACTCAAGTTTGAAGAAGCGGGCTAGATATTTCTGGTTTCAAAAAGAGGTGGGGG
>NW_004797374.1:870571-873320 GCF_000002075.1 Aplysia californica
CCCCCCCCCGGGGCAGTCCCACTGACTGATGAAGTGTCTATAGGCCATTCCCAAAGGGGGGACATATCTCGTTCAAGCATAGTAGAATTGTAAATGGGCTGACTCATGTCACGCTCACAACTGTGCCTGATCTACAACAGGGAACTGCTGCTTTTTCTTTCCTGATCCTTACTATTGTCATTTTCCTCGACTTCTTTTATGTTTGTCACTCCCTTGCGACCTGCTATTTTGGGGTGCCTTGTTAGTCGAAGCAGACCTTGTGCAGTTGAAGCTAGAGAAGTGAGCAGTCTAAGTCTGCTTCCCTGTAAAGACTTCTCTGTTGACACTCACCCCTTGGCGCTCATATGACCTTATGCAGTTGCGAGCGCCGTAAAACCTTCTACTATAAAAAAAATCACACAAGATAAAACATTTCACAGTCCAATAAAGAAGAAATTTCTCAACCATACATATTATATACACGTAAGGACAGCAGTGGAAAACAAGACATATAAGTACATAAAACACCCTACAATTAAGAATTAAACACACGAGTCTTGAGCAATCGGTTAGACGTTTTAGGATTTGTTATTTCTCTTAGGTCCTGGAGCAAGGAGTTCCAAATTCTAAGGCCAAAAAATTAGAAATTCTCTCGTCAAAAGATCTTAATTTCATTCCAGGGACTCTGAATTTTGTTGCGTTTTAAAAGACGGGATGGAACATACGGGGTTAAAAACTCAGACAGATATGATGGAGCATTACTGTTGAGACGTTTATAACAGATAGTAGAAATTATATATTGGATTCTTTTATCGACTGGACGCCAGTGCGAGCTTTAAACATTTTTTATGCTGGATCTTTCCTTTTTTTTCTTCAATACTAGTACTTGCTTTGCGGTGTTATACTTTTTGTCCACTTGTAATTTTCTCATTCTCTCACATGAGATACCAGACAGAACAGAATTGGAATGGGTCCAGTTTTTGACAAGACAAGAAAGATAGAGAGCATGCGTGCGATTTCACTTGAAATAAGGTGCCTTATCTTACTGATTCTTCTGAGATTTAGGTACACATACATCGAGTGACATGATTTACTAGGTTGTTCGCTGACATATTGGAATCTAAATAGATACCAAGGTTCTCGGCTGTGCTGGAAAAGGATACCCTTGTTTGAGCTATATTTTATTTAAACGATACATAGTTTGAGCTCTGTGTTTGTCTCCAAACCAACCGAAACAGTTATATCCATTATGTAAAAAATAGTAGTAGTAGTAGTAGTAGTAGTAGATAGTGGATAGCAAACTCTTTGTGCTTTGTGATCAATATCATTACCCAAGCAGGCCGGGTGGAATTCTGAAAAAAAAATTAACTTCCTGGGAAGCATACAGTGCAAGCAGCTGCCAATTTATTATTAAAACACTAACATACTGACAAGATTTTTCACTGATCACTTTCAACTACCTTGGAGTTCTAGGACTGTCTCCAAAATTCCGTGATTAAACATTGCACTGTGCGCTTAATATAATTCACTGTTGAGCGTATTTCACAGATTCTTCAAAACTGTTTTTTCCCCCTTCCAGTTGTCTCAAGATCTGCTAAAAAAAAGTATGCAGTCAACGTAGGCGTAAAATCCTTTAGTTGTTATCGGTTTTTATTATTGCTGTCATAAATAAAATAGGCACTAAGATAGAGCAGAATACCAGCTTTATTGTTCTATTAGAAGACATTTAGTTATCATCCCAGAGAAATTTTGTTATTCTCCTAGAGGACATTTAGCTATTCTCCTACAGAAAATTTAGTTATAGCGACAATTACAATGTTCATATAAAATGAAACACCTACCCTCACATAATACGTATCGTGCGCAGTATGTCACTAGAGCTAACGATGTCACGGGTACGTAAATGCTTGACTCCACTGTGCAACACCCGGCCTCCGAGCTACCGTGGTATTATATTGCGAATTGCAAAAAATCACAAGCCTCCAACCACCCAAACTTTGGGTCACGAGAATGGCAAGACTGTATTTGCTAACCCGACCTCAATAACCACTCAGCCGTCGAAAAAGTTCAGAAACAGGGGTCGGGACATTGCCGAAGATATCAAAAGACGTCTGACATTAGAGGTTGGATATTCAGTAAAGCAATCTCAGTTTTAGAACCCGCCAGGGAGCCAAACATTGAAGAAGAAAAAGCTGATTCTTAGAGCAAGTGCACACTGCAGATAGCTTCTCCACTCTTTACTTTATATATATATTATAGTTTGATACAGGATTGCGGATAGATTTTTTCTTCCAGATGGGCAAAATCTATTTGTTTTTTTTTAAATTTCAATAATTTTTAAAAATGTATTAATAATACTATGTAGGCCTACGTCGTGTTTTACTTTCCCAGTGACACAACATGATTTTTAAAAAATCGCCGGTTCTTTTGTCTTTGAATCCGGTTCTACAAGTTGAATAACAAACAGAGTAGATCTAGATCTTTTAAAGCGTACAAACGACCGAACACAAACTATAGACATCTATGCGTCACAGGAAATTGCAGACGTAAGATATTTTGCTTCCTCGCGGAATGTCACTGGCTCCAACTAACATCCGAGTCAAAGTTGGTAAAGGGAAACAGAAATCTATTAGACCCAGTGTGTACACTGGCCTGTGCTATTTCTTTGCCCTATGGACTCTGGTTCGGTTATGCAGATTTGGTAAATAGAAAAATAAATAAATAGAATTTCACCTAACTGATTTGCGTGGGGGGGGGGGGGGGGGGGGGG
>NW_004797374.1:873420-874899 GCF_000002075.1 Aplysia californica
GGGTTGAGTTACAATGACCAACATACATACAAGCTTTAATACCTAGATGTACATCTACATATTATATTTATGAAAGTCCGTCGCTTCGGCTACCTAAAGCTTACCAACCACTTAACTTTCAAATTTGAAAAAAATTAAAGGGGTTCAGGATCGTTTAGAGGGAGCACAGTTTTACTGAGGAGTCTGAAGTCAGTATAGTTTAATTTTCAGTTTTTCCTTAGTTTCGTTTAGATCTAATCTTGGGAAAGTCCGTCTTCTAAGACGCCATTGTAAACACGTGAGGTTTCCGTTCACTGGTCGTGCACACTTATTGCACCTTTGAAATTAAGGAGTGTACAACCACGAAAGCGGAATAGAGAATCAATCTATAGATCCTACATCTATTATCTAATTGTGGTGGCCGAATTTTGCTATTCAAAAGGCTTTTTAATGGCTGCGTCAATCGACATGCAGTTTTCGCCAAAAAATTCTTTAAAATATTCTCCAGATCATGACGCCCTTCGCTTTTTAAGTTTTGAGACAGTTTTGCGGCAAAAAGCTAAATTTCTTTATTTCGCCGATCGCTTTTGCAGGCCGACAATTCTGTCTCTGTAATTTTAGAAAAAGAGGTTTCCGTTCACTAACCGTGCGCACTGTTTTGAGAGTATAGATCTAAAACTTTTAATTTTTGCATCTCTTAAAATTTATTGCTCCATTCCAGTAGAATGCAAATTTCATAAGCCAATGACTTTCGGCTGACGTTTAAAGCACCTTTCATCGAAAGGGGGCCCAGCTAGTCTATTATATACTTGGTAAATTGGAAACGCATGTGTCACTTTTCTCTCAACATTTATTGCTCCCTTCCAGAAGAGTGTAAACATAGTTGGCCAATGACTTTCAGTTGATGTTGATGCACCGATCATTCCTTTCATTGAAAGGGGGTCCAGCTAGTGCATTATACACCTAAACACACTAATATGATATGTAGAAAGAATAATGAAAGTAATTTAATCAAAGTTAGTTATGACATTAAGCCACATCATCATCCGGTGCCTTGCCGACTGGCGTGGGCGATCATGGACCTCCACTTCACTCTGTTTTGTGTTGCAGCAATGGTGTCTGTTGGTCTTGCTGCTCCTAGCCATGTTGTCATCTGGTCCAGTATCTTTTCCATCAGCCTGCCTCTGCCTCTCTTTCCATCAAAACTTGCCTGTTGTTACAAAATTATCCAATGCTTCTTTCCACATTGTGTGTCCGAAGAAATTTGCCTGTCGCTTTCTTATATTCGTCATAAGCTGTCTTCTACAATTTGCTTCAACCAAGACTTCTTCATTTGTTTTTGTAACTGTCTGTGTGATACGTAGCTTGCCATAAAACCACAGCCATACGCCACTTTTTACAAACACGCCATTGCTGGTCGCTAGAACGCAGTGTCCTGCCTTTTTCAAAGAAACCCCAGTTGCCACTCAGCCAAACGTCATGCTGGGGACTCATCCATGA
>NW_004797374.1:875352-878199 GCF_000002075.1 Aplysia californica
CTACTACTACTACTACTACTACTACTACTACTACTACTACTACTACTACTACTGCTACTACTACTACAACTACTACTACTGGACACATACAAAGAGGAAGACTAGACTGCTTTACTTTCCGTGTGTTGTTTCTGTCTGTCTGACCTTTTCCCAGGGCTAAATGACCATTGTTGAATCGATGTGCTTCTCTTTACTCAAAACAAACAAACAAACAAACAAACAAACTAGGAGAACCAATGGGCAATGAATCGGATTAATTGATTTTAGCTGCGGCCAGCAAGATATTTCCAGCATAGATTGGGCAAAAGCTACCATTTTGGCACAATACGACCAATTCGACTTACGACCTTGAAAAAACAAATTATGCACTTGATTTTTAATCGTGCAGTCGAATTTAGTTGAATTTGATGGCTTTGTTTTGCCAAATGAGTAGTTTTTATTTCATCCATGAAGGACAATCTAGCTGACCCTAACTCAATCAATCGAATCAGTGTATCAGTCTGCACTGGGTTTTAGACGTACCTCCTATTGCTTTTTGGATTTCCAGGGACACCACTTAGCCCTTATCACTTGACTCTCTGGTTACCGCCTTTGTTTATTTTTGGGTGAAATATAACCCAAAGACATTTCTGGCGTCAAGGGCTGATAAAGAGTTGGATTTTTTTTTATAGCTTTACAATGTGCTTGTGGTACCTAATCTCTACCTTAGAACAACACAGTTCTATCTGACATTTTTGGCCGCTTTGAGTTGCTATCAAGACCATGGGGTCAGAAACCAAATGTTCTATCTACTCTACCAAAATCATAAAATAATTCATAGTCGTTATCACGAAATTCAAATGATTGCGTTCGAAAAAGGCTTGCGAAACTTCAAATTTTTTACTTCAAATTTCTCAAAGCAAGTTAGCCTACGGAGCAGGTAGAATTGGGTAATTTTGAGGTAGCGACAAGTAAAAGTCAACAGATTCATACATTTTAGGGATTCTTCCACTACTGAATATTGTTACCCTGTTTCACTTGAGCGGATTTTCACTACTTAATATCGTCACGCTGTTTCAACAGCGTCCTGGATGGAACTATGAAAGACAACCACTTGCAACACAGCATAATAAGCAGAGAGTCTACAGCGTAATAAATACTGTGAACTCTCTGGCATACGCGGAGGTGACGAATATAAAGAATAACAAGAGAATGGGCCAGCTTTTATTAGACAAAAATGTCACGTAAGAGGAAGGACCATCAATATAACCATATGAAAACCGCCCGGCGATTGAATAAATCGGCAGCGCTCATGTGATTGCTTTAGAAAACGTTCTGTGTATGGGTACATAAGCGATGTGTTAAAAAAAACTGTTTGTGTATGTGTACATTTGCAATGTGTAATGACAGTCTGTGTATGTATACATTTGCAATGTGTTAAAAAGCACTGTTCTGTGTATGTGTACTTGCAGTCTACAACAGTCTGTCTATGTGTATGTTTGCAATGTGTTAAAAATGCTATGTAAGTTCGAGTTTCAAAATGGTTCTTTGAACAGATAACCATCAGTGGTCAAATGAACACCATCAGTTTGACAAGAACTGATCGGATAATTGTGATATCCAAAGCACACTACATCAAAATAATGATATGTGTCATGACGTAGTGGAATCAGACCCTCGTCAATTTTTGGCCATGAGTTAATGGTATAACCTTAAAGCTTGTTTAGTTTTCTTTCTTTCGATGAAAAAAAATACCCGTCTATCTGGAATAGAAGTCGAGATATAATTTGCGATTGAAGGAGATGGCGTCGCCTTGTTTCAGCAGTAAAATTAGGGAGAAAATGACAGCCAGTTTGGTGACTTCCAAAGCTTGGGAGTTCTTTGAAACTGTAAAATCACATTTTTGTGTGCTTTTAATCAACGTTTTTTTTAGTAACTTTCATACAGACATGTGTTTTTAAATACATATAAAACGTGTTGAGGCAAAAAAGAAAATTATTTTTTAAAAGTGTCCAACGTCCAGAAAAATGCTGGTTTCTTTGAATTAATTGTTTTAACGAGCACCTGATTTCCCCATGCTGTCTCACATAATATGGACTTCTGCTTTGCTTCATCAAGTTTGGCAAAGACGTTCATTAAGACCTGTCCTAACCAGCCTGCCAACAAAAGACCTGACCCAATGATATCATGGAGAAACCATCTTCGTCAGATTTACCTGATCGTGAACTAGAAAATAAAACAATATTTAATTTTGGAGAGTCTGATCAAATAATTGTGCCAT
This sequence comes from Aplysia californica, assembly GCF_000002075.1. NCBI lineage: Eukaryota > Metazoa > Mollusca > Gastropoda > Aplysiida > Aplysiidae > Aplysia > Aplysia californica. The sequence continues at coordinate 877,613 of NW_004797374.1, forward strand.
AACTGCATCTTTAGCCCCACCATGAAGAAAAATCTGGCCTACTTCAAATATAACAAACCAAACAAAAATCAAAACATAATTTTACGAACGTTCTTGTGTGCGCATGAGGTATTGTGTACACGATTAAAATATACAAAAACAAATTCTATTGCTCGATGAAAGAGGGCTCCCTGGTCGACCCGGATTTCACGCAGTGTGATTTTGGGTAGAGGCCACCAAAAAGAAGATCAGTGTAACCCTGAACACCTGCAGATCGTTTCAGCCCACGCAACATGTTGTCACAGATCTCCTTTCCATTGCTGGCAAGGTCATAGCTATTATATAATAAAAATATATCCAGCGTCACTGTGTGTGTGATAATAAGCGAAAATCGGAGGATTTTTTTTATTGCGTAGACTTACAAAGTTGACAACAACCATGATGCTCTAAAAGGTTGGTGGAAAAAAAAAGAAAAATGAAAGAAAGGAAAGGAAGAAAAAATATTATAGACCACATTTTGTTGGCCTAAAATTAACACAAGTGAATTGCACCATAATTATTTTTTTGGCCTTAAAACTTAAAAGAACAGTTATCCCCCCTCCCCCCCC
>NW_004797374.1:879152-880934 GCF_000002075.1 Aplysia californica
GAGAGAGAGAGAGAGAGAGAGAGAGAAAGAGAGAGAGAGAAAGAGAGAGAGCGGGCAGCAGAGGGAGAGACGCACTTAGTAAGAGACAGCGATAAACACAGAGAGAGAGAGAGAGAGAGAGAGAGAGAGAGAGAGAGAGAGAGAGAGAGAGAGAGAGAGAGAGAGAGAGAAAGCTAAAAAGAGAAAGGAGAGAGATAAAGAGATAAGAGGGGAAGTATAATATGTTGTGCTCTTCAATAGCTATTAACCCGATTTAACCAAAAAAGTGACACATAGATCTACATGTATTATATTTTGTAATTGTTTTCACTGTGAGTGGTCTTCTTGTCACGGGCGGCTAGTAAGGCTAAAAAGTGGGAGGGCACATTAATAATTAAGCTGTCGCTTGCTGAAGATAGTCAAGGGCATAGCAAATGAGACGGTGTATTTTTTTTAATCTTTGGGTTGGGGGGGGGGGTACTTTTATTTTCATTCTAAAAAGAATGTCGCTTTGATTTCTAGTACTAAATTTGTTTGTTAGCTAAACATCAATTGCGTTCATTCTGTATTGGAGCTGAACAATCAAGTATCATGTAATAACTTTCACTACTCGATCCAGTACAAAACCATTCAAAGGCACAATTCATAGGACGGTCACGTTCACCTCCCTCACATTCACGGCTGCAGAGTCACTTAAAATAGGCTAGTGGCAAAACAAACAATGAACCAATCACAATTCACTTGAGCAGACCGCTGGATTGCTCCGGGGCTCACATAATATTGGCAAAGAATAGCGTAAGGTCTATCGTGTTTATTTTTAGACTGACTACTGTGGGCTATGTTTCGGCACTATTTGGCAGGAGCACATTTGAGATGTGCAGGCTTATTAATATTAATGTACCGTCAAACTCGCTACAAGTGTCGTCATCGATTGGGTTATCCCCAAGAGTGATTTATAAGTCAGGTTACACTGTTGAATATCCTTTTCTGTTTAACTAAAGCGTGTGGATTTTGGCTTGGCATAGTAGATGTTTTACGGCGCTATAGACATAGCGCTATAGACATAGAAATGACAGCTATGGCGCCAGTGAGGACATTTGTTTTGATGTAATATTTGGCTAGTGTTTGTTTCTGGATTCTTTTATCTTATTATTGTGGGTGTTTTACGTAATAGAATATTGAAAAATTTTGGGCGGCACTGCACAACCGTGCTCTATGGACGAACCGCCTGCTTCTTGGGTCAACCTGCACGTGGGTGTTCTTGGACTGATCCAGTGGCTTGATGGCGCTGCCTCCGGCGGACAATGAAAGAGTGTGACACTGCAAGCCCTCTGGCAACTTCTCGGGCCCCAACTTCACCTTGCAGCCATGCCATAGCTTTGGCACTATCAAAGTTTCTCAGCTTTCGTCTTGGTGGCATGTTGATGCGATACTGGATTTTGCGCAAACGGCGGCTTCTATTGCCACCAAAATGAACACAGTTCGAGACCGTACGTCCGTTTATGATGAGCACCAGAAATTTTAACTGAGGAATGTCCGTGGTGTCGCACACAAATCGATAAAAAAAAATTGCAAATTTGGCTAAAATTCCCGGAGGATTTCCGTGCAGCACGTGATGGTTTTGCCTCTTTTGGAAGCATTGCTACAGTACGCATCGGTTCATTAACACTTTCAGAGCAAAACATTTTGAAACATTCTGTGCTGTCTTTTTTCTGATTTTTTAAAGATCAGGGCTGTCTGTAAAGGTGGTCCTTAACTTATGGTGAAGTCTGTACTTCTTTGTCGTTTATCAACCCCCTCGCC
>NW_004797374.1:883243-885220 GCF_000002075.1 Aplysia californica
CCCCCCCCCCCCCCCCCGGGGGAAAGATATCTTTTCTAGCATCTTTTTGTATCTCTTTAGATACTTCTTGCAGTGAAAATATTCCCTCTCCTTTAAAGGTCTTTTTTCGAGTGTATAGGGGCTTAAATGTTTACTACAAAAACTCGAACAGTTTTGAAAGTTCCACAAGGTTGTTTAGTTTTTGATGTAGTGCTTCTAAGCATAAATCAGATTTTCGTTTCACCTGCTTCAATGTAGGCTTTTTCTCGACATAATCACGCCAGCTTCATGTGTGTGCTATAGTAAGGCATCTTAGCAAGGTTGTGGCATAAATATGACAAGTCTCTTGCTGAAAGCTCCACAATACCTTCGTTGTAAGGGATACAAAAATCAGCTCCACATTACAATCTAGGCCACTCCATTCCAGCCCCCCTGGAACCACGCTCGCAATCTTTTTGCTCGTCTTAGCCTTGACACACTTTCAACCGATTGTATTACTCCCTTCCTTCATTGCTCAGCCCCACCACAGACTTAACCTCTTTCGTAGTACATGTACTTCTAAAACTAGTAAAAGTCAATGTCGACACCTGATAGATCAAAGCAACCTCTTCACTTTTTCAAAAAGTGAAATCAGATCTCACCTAAGGTCCTACCAAATAGGTTTTACAGTAAAGCCGGTAATACAGTAAAACGTCTCTGCTTCTACCGTAATCATCAAGGTATTCGTTTCAGCTCGTCGATGGAACAGGCTACCTGCGAAATGGCTTCTCTCTCAAGCAAAGCGTTGACTTTCTTCATCACTCACACCACAGCTCACAAAAAAGACTACCGCTACTCTGGACTGTATATATAACAATCCAGTGCGCTCTGCGCGAATTTACCGAACCAGTAACCAAGAAAGACACCGCTTTATATTAAGTTGGCATTTACCCGCATAATAAGAAAATATTATTTTATGTCGGACGAAAGCATTCTGGCTTTGAGAAGGTTAACAGTTAAGTTTAGTTTTGTTCAGTTTTCCTTCCTCATGTACCTCTAGAGCGACGATTCGGTAAAATCGTTAAACTTTCGGTATTCTGTCGAATATTTTACACCTTTTGGTATTCAATAAAATTATACAGCTTTTGGTAATCTGTAATATGAAACATCTTTCCCTGTTTTGTCAATTAATTTTACATTTGTCGGTATTCTATCATAATTCTATGTAAAATTAGACATCTGTCGCTGTTCTGCACTTTACACGAATTTCCCACTTGGTTCGGTCCTTTCGGAGATGGAAATTAAAAACTTGGAGGTCCTGACACTTATATAACTTAACAGTGTTGATAGGGGCGAGGAACCTATACCATTTCAACATTGTTCACCGACATTCTGAATGTGAACCTCACCGTCTAGGCCAGACATGGGCAAACTATGGCCCGTGGGCCACATTCGGCCCGCAGGTAGTTGTACTGTAGCCCACGAGTCAATCTAGTAATTAATAACAAATATAGGGCCCTTGATGAGGTGATGATTTAACAGAAACAAAATTGTCCGTTTGGAAAATAAAAAATCAATAGTTTCTGGCCCAGCTGGAAGCAATTGGCATAATAATATTATATCTCATGAAATGCCCCTACGTGATGTAATATATTATACTGGCCGTTTTTGCCTCACTCTTGAGACTGCTAGTATTTGAAACCGATTTCTTCCAATTGTCTCCTGCTAGATATTCAGAATCTCTTGATCTGCTCACTACTTGGACACTGTTGCCCATGCCTTATCTAAGACTACATGTACTAGCATGGGGTACAAGATGCATCTCACATTGTACATTAGTATAGATCTTCGGTTATTTTGTTATCGTAGATGACGCCAATCCCCTCATCAAAAATCGAAGACAGGGGAGGTGGGGAAAGGGAAAGGTGTCTCTCTTCCCACAATGCTTCTTTTGTTGATGTTGCTGTTGTCTACTATCCTATTTTTCCCCAGATATATTTATAAATATTTCGTCGAGGT
>NW_004797374.1:886002-890578 GCF_000002075.1 Aplysia californica
CCCACACACGCGCACACACATACACACACACACACATACACACACACACACACACACACACACACACACACACTCACATGCTCAAACACATACACCTACACGCACACACACACACGCACACACTGAGCGTTTTAAAAAGCAACATTTGTATATCTTCGTCACCTCAGCAAAGATTGTAATTCATAACGAGGCCAGCAAACTAGATGTATACAACATCGATCACTTCAAATTGGCTCCCCGTCATGTACCATTTCTTCCCACTTTCTTGCGTTCTAAAGGATAATATTATGTGGGAAGCTCATGCAAGTAGGAACAACATGGCTAACGTAGTGAAAGGGGCTTTGTTCCACCATAGACATTCTTTATATCATGTAGGAGGCGTGCATCTTCAATTATGTCTGTCAGGACTGTCCCGGGCTGAGAGGGATGTAAAGCCCTAGCAGAAAGACAGAGACACTTGATAAAGATTCTTTTGTCTTCTTCATGCGACAGCGAAGTACCTACTTCACTACACTACATACGCTGATGGTCTTGTATGGCCATGAACTTGTTGGCTTTATTAAATATTATTTCTTTGCTGAGACGTTTTTAGGGCGTTTCATTAGCTCAGCCGGTATTGTCCTGGACTTTGGAGCAGAAGGTCTTGGTTTGAATCTCAGACAGAGCGTTTTTGAACTCTGGGCTTTTTTTCTGGAGTTTCAAGACTCTCAGCCTATTTGGCTGGGTTCTATTGGAGGCGGACGCTATCTTTGGCCTGTTAAAAACCTAATAGTGTTGATAGGGGCGTTAAAAACCCATACACCTACACCCAGCTACAGACATATCATTCATCATTGTATATTTACGTTTGTATGGACACAATAAAAAGTTAACTCAAGGGCACATCAAAGGAGATTGTTTCTTCCTCCCAGCTTGACTCGACCCAATGACATAAATATGCATTGTTGGACCCTTGATGAGAGATATGAGCACAATCTGTACTTTTTCCTTATGGAAATTTTATTTAAATTAACAAATGAGTGTATTATATGACGTAATGTGGTCCAACATATGGCCTTTAACACTGGATAAATCTACTTACAATCTTATCTCAAGGCGGTTTAATCTCATAAACCTTTCTTAATCGGTCAGCTGATACAAAAGCAGTGAACGACATGTAGTTTGGGGGAAAATAAGTAAAATAAATGAATGCAGACGTCTAGACAGTAGCGAATGGGTAATTAGACCTGTGACAAGCTGTTGCAGAATTTTCATGTTGTTTTTTTTTTTTTTTGGTAAGTGTTTTTTCATCTCTCGCAATTGCATAAGGTTATATGAGCGCATGGGACATATTAAACATTTTCAGTTGGTAGGAAACTTTGAATTTTGCCCAGGTGGCGGCCGAAGCCAACTCTTATCTATTTTAGACCGCCAAGAGATATTTAACCTGCGCAACTTGCATATGGGACCTCCGAGACTTTTAAGGCTAAGAAGTAGATCTTTCCTACCAGAAGATCAGGGTGTGGTTGAAAGACAGCAATAAGGAGCCAAGGAGTAGCAGTAGAAAGGCTGCACAAAGAGTCAGGAGCCAAGAGGAGGGGACAAAGGGGGTGAGGGGGTGGGGCAGAAAGTGGAGACGAAAGCAGACGACAGAACAATGCTAGAGAGCAGAAAATGTGGTGTAAGAAGACAATTTAAGAGAGAAAAGAAAATCCCGTCGCTACCGGATTAGAACCTGGGACTTTTGAATGAGAGGCGAACACCTTAACCTCTAGGCCCCGTGTCCCCCCCCCCCTAAAAAAGCAGCCGTGAACTACATGTAATTTGGGGGGGGGGGGCACAAGGGAACAAAGATGCCTAGACGGCAGGGAAGGGGTAACTGGCACTGTGACAAGCTGTTGCAAAACCCTAACCGTTGATATGGCACCAGCCATCCATGTCTTGCTGCCGTTTTCGCCGACCACCTGTTGCACATGATGAAACGCTTCGCTGGTGTTCAAGGTCCTCACTAGCAATGTGTTGGGGAAGCGGAAAGTAGGGCCGTTCTTTTCTGTTGGTTTCGATTCTCTTTCAACGTTTTAGTAATAGATAAAGGGAACGAGTGATAATGATATTATAATTTTGGAGTGCAATGGAGACCACTTCCATTCGCCAAGTATCGAGACTATAATTTGTTTTGTTTTATTTTTTCTTTCTTTCTGATATAGTATCAATTTATATATTTTAAAAATTTATAGGGAACAGTTTTGGCACTTTTATTACCTAGACTACAAATTGCTCTCTCTCACTCTCTCTCTCTCTCTCTCTCTCTCTCTCTCTCTCTCTCTCTCTCTCTCTCTCTCTTGTGGGTTCCACGTTAAAGCCTGCCTGATGATGCTTGTCGGGTGTCTCCTTAGGATGTGTCCAATCCATTTCCATTTCTTCACCTGTATGTCTTCCTTTACTGGCCTTTGGCTTGTTCTTTCCGATAGTTGAGCATTAGTGACTCGATCGTACCACTTGATCCCCACTATCCTTCGTAGGCATCCATTTACGAAGCTCTGCAGTTTCCTTGCTGCTGCTACTGTGAGCCTCCATGTCTCTGAACCATACAGTAGAACAGTCTCCACGTTCGTTTTGAAGATCCTCAGCTTGGTGTTCAATCCCAGTTCCATAGACATCCATATATTCCTGAGAATGATGAATGCTGCTCTTGCCTTTTGGATTCTGACCTTGATGTCTTCGTCTGTTCCCCCTGCCTTGTTGATGACACTTCCCAGGTAGGTGAAGGATTTAACATCCGCCAATGGCGCCCCCTGCAGTGTGATAGGAACGTCGGTCCTGAGGCGATCTGTTTTCTGTTGCATCTGGGCTCGACTGTGAGAAAGAAATGCCAAGTCGTCGGCAAAGTCCAAGTAAGTCTTCCAACTGACTCGAAAGGGTCCACTGTGTGCCACCGCGTTGTCCCGATGTTGTCTGTCTCATCCAATCCACTGCTAATAAAAAGAGAAAAGGCGATAGCAGGCATGCCTGTCTCACTCCTGTATTCACTTCAAACGAGTCTGTCCGCTGCCCTCCAAGTAAGACACTGCAACTCGTTCCCTCATGATCAATCGCACGAACTTGTCAGGTATTCCGTAGTGGCGCATGAGCTTCCATATTGAGTCCCTATCTAGGCTGTCAAAAGCTTTCTCGTAGTCAACAAGGTTAACGTACAGGGAAGAGTTCCACTCTGAGGACTGCTCCAATATCATCCTCAAAGTTGCAATCTGATCTGTACATGATCTCTTTTTACGAAATCCCGCTCTTCTTTTAGTTTTGCACCCACGGCTTCCTTTAGTCTTTCCAGTAAGGTACGACTTAAAATCTCCCCAGGAATGGACAGCAGCATGATTCCTCTGTAGTTTTTACACTCATGCAGGTTTATTTTCTTGGGTAGTTTCACGAGCAATCCCTCTCTCCAATCTTGTGGAAATTCTTCGCTGTCCCTTATTTTGCCAATAATTACACATTGCTGCTTAGGGTAAACATCAAAGAAAACATTCCAGAGCCTTATTTAGCAGTGGCCTCCATGAATGGGATTTTCGAATCTCTGGGCCTTACAACTTTTAGGCCCGCAGGCAAAGACATGAGAAAGAGAACAATTTGTTAAAATGTTCATCCCTTTTCCACTTTTCATCTCGGTTCAAATGAAAGTGGACAACCTATAACAGCCTTCTCTAGTTGGTTGTTGGCCTCGGCTTTTCTCATATGCGCTTGGTCATGATCTAGATTTTGCTCCTCCAGAAGGAAATAAATAGGTCGTATTGAAACACATAAAATAGGGAGATGGCAATACTCACAGTTGTAGGTTTTCATTTTATTGGTCTGATTTTTAAATGTAGTTCTTATCTGTTTTTACATCCCCATTGATCTTTTTAGAGGCGGGCATCCGACCCTGCCTGTCAGGCCAACCCGGGGTGAGAGGGATACAACATCCCAGCAGAAAGACAGAGATACCCGGTTTAATAATTCTCCCTCCCTACTCGAGAACAGAAATCCTATGCAGAAATCCGATCTCCTGCGTGCGATGTGACATTGAAGCGCCTAACCGCTACACCACAGACGTCGGTTTTCAGAAACTATGCGCACTGGGTATAAAAACGCTCCCCATTCTGAGCTCTGAAGACCACGATGGCTGAGTGGTTATTGAGGTCATGTTGACAACAGCCAGCCGGCCAAGCTGTGTCGGTGTTGCGAGGTGAGGTAGAGGGTCTAGATCTATGCCGTGTGTTGCTGAAACAGCACGATATTGTGGAGTCAAAGCAGGTTGCTGTGCCGTGCCGATCAGCATTAGCGAATCAGTTACATCGGTTGCTCTGGTGAGATATTTCGTTTTGTGTGGCATTTGCTTTTTTTACAGTAAGTTTATTAAACGCTTGAGACTATTCTGCCGTTAGCTGACAAAACGCCTTTTTTTTTGTCCAGAGCAGTTTCGAGAAATCAACGTTTTTCGCTTTTCTTACAATATCTCAACTACTTTGCACAGTACAGCAACGTTTGAACTCGCACCCTAATCAGAATGTCATTCCCTATGTACAACATAAATTTTGTTTATTTTCTTTAAGGGGGGGGGGGG
>NW_004797374.1:892207-893126 GCF_000002075.1 Aplysia californica
CAAACACATAGACGTACACACACAGATACAGACACATACACATAAAGACGCACACATACAGACACACACAGACACATACACATAAAGACGCACACACAGAGACAGACACATAGACATAAAGACGCACACACACAGATATACACAGACACATACACATAGAGACGCACACACAGATACACACAGACATATACACATAAAGACGAACACACACAGATACACACAGACACATACGCATAAAGACGCTCACATACAGACACACATAGACACATACACATAAAGACGCACATACACACAGATACAGACACATACACATAAAGACGCATACACACAGATACACACAGACACATACACATAAAGACGCACACACACAGATACACACAGACACATACGCATAAAGACGCTCACATACAGACACACACAGACACATACACATAAAGACGCACATACACACAGATACAGACACATACACATAAAGACGCATACACACAGATACGCACAGACACATACACATAAAGACGCACACACACAGATACAGACACCTACACATAAAGACGCGTACACAGAGACACACACAGAAACAATCACATTGACGCGCACAAATGTACACTCACACACAAACAGATACACACACTCACTTCTATACACACACATACAGGCAGACACACACACTCACATGCACGCACACACACATACACACACTCATAAAGACTCACGTACACACACTCACACACACGCAAACACCCTTACACACATGCACACACAGGCTTTTAGGGGTCATTGTGACGTCAAAGAGGTCATCCTGTCCTGAGTCTTGTCCACAGAGGTTTATTAGTTAAAACCGCTTCATATAACATCTAGAACTCTTCACATGGATGAAAATTAAAAAGAAATCGACCATTTCTCTCCTCCTCCCCCACCC
>NW_004797374.1:894736-905744 GCF_000002075.1 Aplysia californica
TGCGTGTGTGCATGTGTATGTGCGTATGTGTGTGTGTCTGCGCGCGCGCGTGTGTGTGTGTGTGTGTGTGTGTATGTGTGTGTGTGTGTGTGTGTGTGTGTGTGCAAGTGCCTGTGTGTGTCTGCGTGTGTACATGTGTGTGTGTGTGTTTGTGTGTGTGTCAGTGTGTATGCGTGTTTGTGTTCATGTGTGTGCCTGTCCATCTGCATGTGTATAAGATAGTGTATGCATGTGTTTATGAGTGATTTTTTGTGTGTGTTTTCTTGTGTGTTTAGTTGTGTGTGCGTGTATGTGTCTCTTTCCGTCTGTACGTGTATAAGCCTGTGTGTGGTTATTTGTAATAGAGTGTATTTTATGTGTCAAAGATTGGAATTATCACTAAAGGATAACACAGACAAAAGAAGAAGGAGAGATAAGGACTAATGTTTGATAGGAAAGAACGAGCCGTTTGTGGCCTTGATGTAACTATAATGGATTATTTTAAGCAAACATTGTACCCATCGCTGGGACCAAGGTTTCTCCTAGAACTCACAAAAGCTGGCATTCTATTTTTTGTCTTATTATCTATTTATTAGAACGTTATAAGCTGAAAACAATATTGAGCCCTCTCTAAACCAATTTGGAGATGACTGGTTAAATTTCTAATAAAATGAAACACGCTTCTGATTTTACTTCAAAGTTACGTCAGATAAGCACTCTAGCCTGCAGTTTTTGACCGGCTTAATGTTAGAACTGCTCGTTAGAAATCCTGTTACTTCTCTGTGGGTTTCTATTTTGTCTTTAAGAGTGGATCAAGCTGTAAAAAGTAGACGGGAGACGATTTAGCTTTTTTGAGAGCGCTATTTACGAAGAAATGTGACAGCAACTCGCTCTTATTTTATATAGATCTAGTTCTAGTTCTTTTATTTAATGTTTTCCTACCGTTTGTCATAGTTGTTTTTGTTGCTATCGATCCAGCTACAGCTGGGCTCTCAACTCTCTGTCCTATGCCGTATAAGGATAAGTGCAGGTGTGTTGCAGTTGGGTGGTGTTCCATAGAATGAGTTGTCAATGTCAGGTCTCGGATTGATAAGCGCAGCTATGATGTCATTTAGTGCAATGCGGGAAAAACAGGTGATGATTCACAGTCTCATCGGTGTAACCATACAACGTACATACATGTAATATTATTGGGGGTAGTTCTGGTTTATTTTGTCTGAGAGGAAGTTGACCTGGACGTGTTTTGTTCTCAAACGGGAGATCGTGACCTGTTCCTGTCTCTGACGGTTGTAGATATTGATCTTTCCTTTTTTGTAGTCTCTTGTTTGAATTGTTCTCTGCTTGTTTATCTCAAGACCTATGTTCATCCAGTCTTGATTGTTGTTGCCTTTGATGATATGTTTAGCGGTGTGGTATAAAGTTGGAGACTTGGGCTATTCATATAGAAGATCCCCTTTTGGAATGTGTGTCTTCTGTTATTTAAAGGTGTGTTTGAGTGTCCGGGAATTCACTAGAACACCAGGTTTTCCCCACGGGCTGTTGCTAGTTTGTTGGTTCTAAACAGTATATGAATTAGGCTGTAGGTTTGATGATGGTCATTGTCTACTGTTTGTAGGACTGATAGTGAGGTCAGTGAAAATAGCTATATTCTGTGCTTTGGCAGGATGAATGTAAAAAAAACAACACAACCCAATCCGTAGATGGTTCAGTGCTGTTTTAATTGCCATCATTTCTATATCATAGATGCTGCATTTCTTTCCACAAGCTGCAGGGGTCTCACTGGAACCTCTATCCTCCTATTGTATAAATATCGTATACCGGCTTTGGCTCGGCTTTTGAATAATTCTTCGAGCTATCTGTGAAGTTGCTTGAGCAGCTGTGGATTGTTTGGTGTGATACTTTTTGTTTAGCTCTGAATACTTTGGCGAAGTGATTTTGTTTCTTGCAAATGTTGCAAATCATTCCAAAGATCGGAAACGCTCTACTTCTGTAAGTGCTTCAGCATCTGTTGCAGTGGTTGGATGACGTCTCACATTTCTTCACTTTTCCAGGTGATTTGACGAACTTCTTTGTCTTCACCTTAACCACTGCTTCTGCCTCATCAGCTGTAATGGTGAACCTTTTCTTGGACTGGCTGTCGGAGCAGTCGTTCTTTTACTACCGTTTTCTTTATTTCCACAACAATACGGTCTATGATCATGTCCTTCTCCACAATTCTCATACTGACGAAGCTTTGCTAACCGCTTCATGTCTGTGACGAATTCGTCCAGAGACTCATTTGGTTGCTTTTCTCTACTTTTGAATTTATACTGTTCGATTGTCACGTTGTGTTTTGGTTTGCGTACTGGTCAAATCTTCTAGACCTGAAGAATACCTTGAGTTTATTCTCTTCTTCTTCGAGAATTATCCAAGTATTGTATATTTCCCTCCCATATCTGCCAATAATATTTTTAAAATCCTCAGCATTTGTCCTTTTTGGCTTCTTTTGCCACGGTGGGATCAAGTCTCATTTCTTGTGACCATATTCTCCAGTTCTCTGCGAGACTTTGGTAGTTTGTGAAACTATGTTCCTCTAGAGATCCAAGTCTTGACGTAGGCCAACTGTCATTTTTTTTAACCACCACCAATCTAGTCATCAGCGATGAGTCCGAATAACCGCGCGTTCACACCAAACACTTGGGCGAGGGACAGTCGTTCTAACCCTTAGGCCGGTCCCAGAGTGGCTCTGTAGGTCTGACCTGTAGCTCGCCTGGCTCGCACCCTGCAAATGAATGTATACATTATCGTGTGCTAAAGCAGCGTAGCTGTATCGTCTGTTTTTTTGTCAGCAGAGCTGCGCGATGCGTCAGACGTGCTATTCAACAGTGTTGTAAAAACGACATGTGTCGCCTCGCTTCGTGTTTATTTTCGACTGAAACTCTTCACAGATCATCAAAATCAACAAGAAGTAAGTATTATTAGGTGCTTTACTATTAAATATTGATGCTAGTATCAACACTTGGCCACAAAATCACCGAGAAATGCACTTTATCATATTTTGAAACTTCGAATCGAGAGGTTGACCTAGATTCGACTGTTGTCGTAGGCCTAGGCCTAGATCTAGGCTAGATGTGGTTCTCTAGATTGAGATGCAGAGGGATGTCCCTAGAAAGGCCAAGATTCTAGATAGATCTATATGTAATACACATGACGTAAAGAAGAGTTATTCCGTCTTGGTATAATTGGTCTTGGATTACACAGTAGCCTACCTAAATATAGCAAGGCAGACCCGTCAGTTGCACACCTACACACGTGAATACACAGTGCGGCAGTGCTGACACACAGCGAGTGTGCCTCGCGATCGCTGAGACACAGGTGCCAACCAACAGTGCGTCTGTGCTGACACGCACACGGCGTGCGCCAGGCCAGCTACAGGTCAGACCTACAGAGCCACTCTGGGACCGGCCCATAGATGTGGACCGGCCTAAGGGCGACCACACAGAGAAAGCCTGTCGAGGCCGTACTTTTAACAGACGCGCTGTCAGCCGCTTAAGCTTTGGAAAGTGCCTGCTGGATCCAACATAGAGAACGCCGTTACACGGGGCCGTTTATCATCAAGTGTATACAGTGGAACTCGGATTCAACGAGGTCGTCGGGCCTGACCTAAAATCTCGTTGAATCTAAGTGTTCGTTATAGCAAACACGAGGTTTTGTGTAGATATTTACAAAATTACAGGCACTGAGCAAGTAATGTACAAGAAAAGTCACGAGTAGTGTCTGAAATGCCTGCATATTATGAGTTGTGTAAAAAAAAAGACCGATTTGTTCAAATACACGCGCCTGTGTCTTCTCGATTGTTTACCAAAAAGTTGTGTTGCTGTGTAGAGCCTAGTAAACGGCAATTTTTGATTCCATACACCAGCTCACAATTCATAGCGTAGATCTACGTCAAGACTAGTTTATTATTGTAATAATGATCAGTTGCCGAGGGGAAAAAAAGACTGTGACGCGTTTGTATCTGCGACGTTCAACGTCCGGACCGCTAGTGCCCCCCTCCCCCTCCCCGACACACACACAGCCACACATGTGCAGGCCGCCCATCTGACCCCGACACACGCCAGAGTAGACACGTGCGCGTGCCAACAACACATGTGTTGGTATTTTAAAAGGCCGCTGATTTGTCGCATGCAACCGGTTAAGCGAATAATGGTTCACGATGCAGGTGCAATGGATGGTTCCGGGAATAGATACAGTTCGTTCTGGGAGAAAAATGAGCGAAGCCACTTTTGTGGGGGGCTGTTCACCGTGGAAGCGACCTCGTTGAATCCGAGCTCGCTGATTTAAGTGCTCGTTGAATCCGGGTTACTTTTATTGATTTTTAAGAAGAAAAAAACGGGGAATCTATCTCATCTCGTTGAATCCGAGTTCTCGTTGAATCCAAGCTCGTTAAATCCGAGTTCCACTGTATTAATGCATTCTTCATAGAAAGGGAAGGCGTTGTCCAAACTCTTACTTAAGTGTCATTCCCGAGATCGGATGTTACATGGAAGCTTGCTTTAGTCTATAACTAGATCACCCTGGGAAAATTATAGGAGAGAGAGAGAGAGAGAGAGAGAGAGAGAGAGAGAGAGAAGGGGATGGGGGAAGGGAGGGATAGCGTGCGGTTCTATAATCATCATTATCACCATTATCACCATTATCGTCATCAAATCCCCAATAACACACGATGTCCTACAGCAAATATGGGCACTCTAGGCCTTGTAATGGCCAAAATAGACCTCAGGTGCCCCACCAGCCCATATGTGTACGGCGTTCGATAACACTGTATTCGTATTCTAAAAGTAAAAAAAAAATACAATGTGGACTTTGTTACGTTTGTCCCAAATGGGAGTTCTAATGAATACTGATGATATGAGCGCATCAATCTGTGTCCATGTTTGAATCACTTGCTACATCAAACTGTAGGCGTAAGTAGGAGCATTGCTTTGGTACAACTGCAACGTGAAAACTAGACCACAAACAGCTTTGGACGGCCTTGGAAAGAACGTAGTTTGGATTCCGCGAGAAACGCAGTGCCGCTCCTAACTGGAGCGTCATCAATGACAGCTTTATCTATGTGGGACGCAACGGTTTTGATTTAATTTGAGGATTCTTTTAATTTCAGTGCCTCGGGCAGTGCGGTTACGTGAGCGTGAGTTGGTTGTCCTTACACAACTGACAGCGCTGACTGGACTTAAGACTCGGCCATTGTCGCTGCTTTGGTTTGAAAGCAAATGAGGGATAAGAGATTTCTTTGGTACATTTAATTTGGTCGGTCGGTTGTTGTCGTTACAACGACTGTCGCTCGTGTGAGGGTATGGTGTGAACACGCAGTGACTTAGGTCCATCAAGATAACGTAAATCTGAGGAGTACCCGCTCTTTTACAAATCTTTTGCTGTTGTTGTTGTGTGTATGTGTGTGTGGGGGGGGGGGGGGGGGCAGACTTCCACAAAACAATAGCGGATAGCCAGGCATGTTCACGGCCCACGTGTTTCGAATAATCAGATGCGGTCAAGGTATCCTCTGGTACACCTCATGAAGAACAATGCGAAGCGGAGCACAAAGAGCAGCGCGTAACAATGAAAAGTACAATTACAGTATGGACATTTGTTGTAAAGCTTACCTGTTATTTAAAATGGAGAAACAGCTTGACTAAAAAATATGAAACATGCACAGCCAACAAGTACAAGGTCTTTGTAAGAATGAGCAGTAACTGACGTGTTTATTTGTAGAGAAGTGGATCACGTTACGATATTATAGTTGTTGGTATAGAACTTAAACAGTGTGTTTGTCGGAACCCCTTGAACTGCCTGCAAGTTTGTTTTTTTTTAATAAGTTGGAGTCTTTTGCCTTGGTCTTTTTCTCTCCACATGGTTTTTCAATTTTAGAGTTTAACTCCTGCTCTAAAGTGTGTTGATAGTTCTTCTTTGTGGAGGTTGTCCTTATCTTTCTTCAGTTGAAGCTTTTTTTTGGGCTGTTTTATGGCTATTTGTAAAGAATGAGTACACTGTTTTTATGCAATTTATTTTATGCGTCCATAAGTAACTGTGGAGCATCATAAAATCTTCATTTAATTTCCCTGCTCCACCTACCGTGCTGCAATGTGTCTGCCAGAAGGCAAGATAGTCAGCGTGGAAAGTCATATTTGGTTATTTTCCTCCATCTCTGCCAAATGCTTGAGATCTTTACAATAAAGTAAATCTTTACTTAATAATTATTGATGTTACGTTCATGTTACTTTAACTCTTACTTAAGTAACTCTTGAAAAATTACTTTTATTTTCCTGGAATAGTGTCGAATGGTATCTAAGAAAATAGTTTATAAAAATAACCTTAGCTGATTCAGACTTAGGCTTTACCATTTTCCGACAGACAAAAGGACGAAAGAAATTAGCTGTATTAAAGTTTGAAAGTATTGTTAAGTCTAGAGCTGTAGCTTCTTGTTTTCAGGCAGTATCAATATTCATAATGTTAATGGCTTTACGTCGTCATCCTTGTTTTTCCAGGTTGAGAACGTATTTTCATATAGACCAGTCCTCTCATTATTCTATCCATAAAGGAAACGGGGTCCAATATATTTGCAAAGGTTAGATTGTGCAATGCTAACGTTGCAGAATTATGCTTTCACATATTCCTTTGAAAGATCTTTTGACTCCTGCTCCCAAGGTAAATGTCTGTCCAGAACATTTACTGAATTTAAACACATTTTAATAAGACTGCTAGATCTATGTTTACTCTGTTTTTCAGACCACCATCTCCTACTTCGCAACCAAATCACCTTACCCAAGGCTCTGAACCCATCCCTTCCGCGCCAAACCGTCAGAGTACTCCGGAGTAGCCCCTCGTCCACGGTCAACAATGCCGCGTCAAGACGGTCGCCACGGACCCACCAGTAGTCTCAACCGTCACAGCCACCAGGCGGGTTCTGACAGATCTACTACAAGTCGCAATGGGTAAGGTTTTGCTATGACATCTGAGCGGATAGACAAAATGTTCTTGCTCCTAACTCTCTAACATTTGGCTCAATTCTTGGATTCAATATCATATAATCAAATATACTCTTGTGGATCAATTTAAGCCTTTTTTATCTTCAAAATGTATCTTTTTATATCCCCTAAAAGAATCAAGGGTTGGCTTTGATCTTATTTTCATCAGGTACTACTATAAACTACTGAAAGCTTCTCCAGCGGCCAACTTGATAAGATTTACAGCTCCAAAATCTTTTACAGCTAAGTTTTTAAGACGACCATCCATTGTTCAGGAGAAAAGTAGTTGGATTGTCTTAGACAGGTGGACGTCTTGTCAGTATACACCCCCCCTCCCCCACCAAAAAGAAAAACAACACAAAAAACCCCAAAACAATAGAGACAATAACAACAACAACAACAGCAACAACAACAACAACAATAAAAACGACAAAAAGAGGTGGATGGGGATGTTCGTTGGTACGGAAGATTATCTTGGACATTGGCTATTAGAACAGCTTCCATTGTTTTCAAACGGACGTAAAAAAGAATCTCGTCTTTTAATTTTCATTCACAGCAATGTTTACGTCTACGGGCAGGATGACGTGAACAATGACAACGCAGACTCGACTGCTCCTCCCAAACCCACACCACCACCCAGTAAGTATATATATATATATATAAATATAATCGAACCTGTGTATAAGACGATCGCCTTGTGTGTAGGAGAAAAGTGGCCGCCTTAGACAGATTGATGTCTTACAAAGTGTCATTATAGTGTACAAAAACGCTAGAAGTTAAGAAGTGTTCGTTTGTTCCGTGTCTGTGATTGTCATATACAGGTGTCCATTAGAACAGGTTTGGCTTTACTTGGGCTGTTCTTGAGAATTCATTTTGTGTCTTGATCTGATACAGTCGAGCACAGGTGACTCGCACATGCAAACCTCGACCCCACGGATAATTCGAATAATATGCCGCTCCTCAAATGAACCGCTACTGTGTTGAACAGTTCATCTCCACTCACAATTGTCTAGATTTCAAATCGCCCTGTTGGCACGATGAAAAACATACACTCCCATCGTTATCGAGAGTATCAGTTTACACGAGCCCTTTAGACTCCTCCAAAAAAAACAACATTCAAACAAACAAACAAAACCAGGACGAACAACCCCCCCCCCCAAAAAAAAAAAACAACAACAAAAAACAACCCACAACTCTTTCGTAATACACCCACAGTGCTGGTATCGAGATACATCATGACACATTACCTGTTACAGGTGTTACAACTCTTTGATGTTTATGTGTTTGTGTGTTTGTGTGTTTGTGTGTGTGTGTGTGTGTGTGTGTGTGTGTGTGTGTGTGTGTGTGTGTGTGAGAGGGTATATGTGCTTGTGTGTATGTGTATATGTGTATGTATATGTGTGCGTGTTTGTTTGTTTGTCTGTGTCGAATGCGTATAGAGACTGGAAAAACAAACAGTATTATCAAAACACGAAACATTGTTCCCCTCAGAGCCCGACCCCGTCAAAGTCCTTACAGTCCGTCATGTGGACCTGAAGGTTCCGGCTAACACAAAAGCTCACAGAACTGACGAGTATGACATCTGTGGCTCACACCAGGAGAGACCGAAGCTCGTGGTCAGGAGGGGTCAACCTTTCAACATTGAGCTGGATTTCTCCAAGCCTTATGACAGTAAAACAGATGATCTTCGCATCGTCTTTGAGGCTGGTAAATTTTCATAGTGACTTTTTCTCTTCTTTTTTTGTGCGGGGCTGGGGTTATGCCTGGTTGTAATGGTAGTCAACAGTGCGCGCACATAAAACTGTTTAAGTATTGCTTATTTAAAGAACATGTATTACTTGCACGAGCACAGGATGTGTGAGTGGACTTCATTGTTGTCAGTATTGTTGTAGTCCTATTAAAGTCTTTTGTCTGAACTTTATAATTAAAATGGATGGAAATAGTGTCGATACAGTCTCTATTCAGAATAAGAGTTATCTTCTATTTAATTTTACTTACATTAAGATCTAGTTGTTTCCCATTCACTTCTTTTAGAAAGTTATTTTTCATAAGATCAATTCTTCAACCAAACTTGAAAATGTTGATAACTTTATGTAGATCTATCTTTTAATCAGCAGCACTTGCTATGATAACTTTGCACGACAAGTGTAGATAGTGTAACGAGGTTTTGTATCAGATGAGAAAAGGCAACCCCCCCCCCCCCAAATAAACAAGCAAACAAACCCCTTAACAAACAAAACAGAAAGGCGTGTATGTGCATGTGTGTGTGTGTGTGTGTGTTTGTGTGTGTGTGTGTGTGTGTGTGTGTGTGTGTGTGTGTGTGTATGTCTGTGTGTGTGTATGTGTATGTGCATGTGTATGTCTATATTTATGTGTTATTATATCAAGTAACAATTTCCCTCCCAAAACTGTCTCAGGTGACAACCCCACACCTACCAAAGGTACCAAAGTGCAGTTCATACTTTCTGATGTGGACAAGCCCAAGGAATGGGGCGCCAAAATCCTAGGACAACAGGTAAGTAAAGACAAAGTCCCTGTCAGTTAACTTGGTGTAAAAGTAGGATCCCCCCGGATAAGTAACACGTTTTCGTGGGATGCCGTACGTGGTATGACATCTTAAAGCACACAATATTCTTTTTAAAAAAATAACAATAGAACAAACTTAACTCTCTGAATAAGTTAAATAATTATACACATTTCTGAGAACTAGAATGTGGGAGATTGTTTCGCGCGAGGGCGAGGGCGCGCGCGCGCGTGTGTGTGTGTGTGTGTGTGTGTGTGTGTGTGTGTGTGTGTGTGTGTGTGTGTGTGTGTGTGTGTGTGTGTGTGATGAAATTTCAAACCAACGTGCCATCCTCTGGACAATAAAGATTGATCCCATTTTTAAATCTTATTAAGTAGTTGCAGCCATAGGGAAAATTGGTGTTTCCCTTCATACGGCCTTCTGCTTGTAGTCTCTCAAAATGAACAGGCGGTTTTAAAAAGATGAGGTTGGGGGTTGTTCCTTGAAGTATTTTGTTGCTGTAGTCTCTGCCAACCTTTCATTTCCTCCATGAGGATGCCTAGAAAGGCCAAAAGGCAACCTGATTTAAGAGAATTTAAAAGACCGGAAAAACAATGACTGAAGCCAACAGTGCAGGGACTGAAATCTGTATTGCCAGCAGCACATTATTAGCTGACCTAACAGTATGCCCTTACCATCGTTCCATGCTGAGAAGGGCAGTTGGATTTTTTAAATTGTGTCTGAGTAGTATAAACAGGCACGAAACTTATATAATATTATAACCTGCCGTTTTATATCAAAATGGTTCAAATGTCATTGAGTGAACGATAGACGACATAATTTGGGTTCTTTGGTAAGAGGGCTCTTTCTGCATTAAAGACACTTCGTTCATCGCGGAAACTCCGTAGCAAAACAACATAAACATAACGTTTGCCACCTACTCAAATGTAATAAACCCAAAACTTTCTTCTTTTTGTTTTGAATTACAGCTTTTAGCCTGCGGTATTGGTCGCACGAGCTCGGGAAATATTAACATTTTCTCAAAATTTATAAATCTTTTTTTTTGGTAAGAGTTTTACGGCCCTTGTAACACAATATGGTCATATAAGTGCCAAAGGTTAGAGGTGTTACAAGAGAGTAACGAATGCAAAACAGAAAGAGGGGGGATAAGGACGATAGATGTTTGATAGGAAAGAAGGAGCAAACTATACAAGAGCACCCGTTTTGATTTTTTTCTCTCTCCTTAAAAATTTGCTCTCTGGACTTAGGACACTTGAAAAGCTTGCCGACGATAATCTTTTTGCCAGGGCAATTCGCTGTCGGTTACTATGTTCACCCCACCAACCTGCTACGTGGGCAAGTGGAATCTCAGGTTGGACGTGGTCAAGAAAAACAACAACGATATGAAAGTCTATCGCTATGAACACAAGGACCCTATCTACATTCTGTTCAACCCGTGGTGCAGAGGTGAGTGGCTCTGGTGAGGAGGGAGAGAGAGAGAGAGAGAGAGAGAGAGAGAGAG
>NW_004797374.1:907989-911177 GCF_000002075.1 Aplysia californica
GTGTGTGTGTGTGTGTGTGTGTGTGTGTGTGTGTGTGTGTGTGTGTGTGTGAGTGTGAGTGTGAGTGTGTGTATTTGCGTCACTCTGATGTCCTCTCGTTTAGGTCAACTCCCAAGACGATTACGGTGTGCTGGTAGGTAACTGGTCGGAGGACTACTCCGGAGGTCAGCCCCCTCTCAGCTGGACCGGCTCTGTGGCCATCCTGGAGTCGTACTGGGACAGCAAGCGCCCGGTCGGCTATGGGCAATGTTGGGTTTACTCCGGTCTTTGCACTACAAGTAAGTCCCATGGTTGAGGACGTGGGGTCGGTGGCCTTAGTGGTAAGGCTACCGGACTCGTAATAGTGTGGTAACGGGTTCGGGGGTTCGAGCCGGGGACCCGACGTAGTGTCCTTGAGTGTCCCTGGGAATGGCACTTTACACGAATTTTCCTCACCTCACGCAGGTGGGAATGGGTACCCGGACACAGACAGCGAAAGATCTTGTCAGTTTTAGTGTTAGTCTTTCAGCGCCTGTAAATGGTCGCTTGCACTGTATGCTTCCCAGGAAGTTGAGGTTGTTTAAGAATGCTTTCAAGTCTGCTGGGGTAATAGTAGTATAGATTGTGAAGCGCACAGAGCTTGCTGTTGAGCTGGGATTTGTACAATACAAATGCTATCTATTATCTATCAACTCTCATTATTATAAACCCTAGAGTGAGCAATGTCATGGCCACCACTCTTTGCTTATTTTACCCTTTACTGTCCTTTTATTTCCATAAAGCGTCGAGGATAGGCCTAATTGTCTGCTATGGCGACAATGTTGGGTTTTCTCCAGTCGCTGTACTACATGTAAGTCTCTTGGTCTAAGCCCTAGACTTGGGTTATATACCATTGAGTGGGCAGAGTCGTGGCCACCACTCTTTATTTATTTACTTACTTCTTTCTGTCCTTCTATAACTAGCAAGGTGTCGAGGGAGATCTAATTGTCTGCTATGGACAATGTTGGTTTATGTTCCCCGTTTCTGTACCACAAGTAAGTATCTTTGTCAAAGGCTCAGATGTGAAGTATAGAACCCTTAGGCGGGCACTCTCATGGCCACCATTCTTTATTTATTTTCTTTTTCAGTTCTTTTATACCCTTAAGGTGTCGAAGGTAGATGTAATTGTCGTACTGCGCGAGCTCATAATAATATGACCTTATATATTTGCTAGTGACGTAAAACGCTCACTAAACTAAAACTAAAACAAATGTGTTGCTTTTTGGATCGTCATGTAATGCCCCCGAGAGGTCTCTTAGACTCCATCGATCCATCGTTTTCTTGATCTTCCTTAGCCTTGAAGCTATCGAATCGCATACTGTAAGCCTTTAAGGCTGGCTTTGTGACCTTTTCAGTACCTGTCCAAACCACCTTATTTGTTGTTTCTCGATGTATTTCATTTTTGATTCGACGCTCATTTGTTGTCTGGTGTCTTTATCTCTTTGTCTGCCTCTTCTCGTGATGTTCCGGATATTTCTAAGATATTTCATTTCACATGCTGTTACAAATTATGTACTATACATTGCTGCGGTTTGTTGATGGGACAGCTATGGCTCTGGTAGTAGAGAGTTAAAAAATGAACATTGATCAGGTGAGCTGTTCCTTTGTATTCATAGGGAAATTTTGGTAGAAGAGGATTAGTGCTAGTTGCTAGGTGACCGCTTTTGCCTTTTCTACTCGTGTTTCAAATTTGTCTGTCCATTTTCCTGTCTGAAGTGAATATTATGCTTTCAATGCATTATTTGAACCCGTGTACTTGTTGTGTGTTTTTACTTGAACTTTAAACGGAATTTGGTTTCTGGAGATCGACATTACTTCTGTGTTAGCTGTGCTAATTGTCTTTCTATGTGTTTCACAATCTATATCATTATAAGTATATGTCGACTAGGAAGCACCTCTCGGGACGGTGCTACTGACCGACGCATAACTGTGCCTGGACTGCAACAGGGAACTGCTGCTTTTTCTTTCCAAATCCTTACTATTGTCATTTTCCTCTACTTCTTTTGTGGGTTGGTTACACTCTTGTGAAATGCTATTTCCGGGGTACCTTGCTAGTCAAAGGAGACTTAGTGCTGTTGAAGCTAGAGAGGTGAGCAGAGTAAGCCTGATTCCCTGTAAAGACTTCCCAGTTGACTCACCCAACCCTTGGCGCTCATATGACCTTATCATTCAGTTGCGAGCGCCGTAAAAACTCGACTAAAACAAACAAAAACAAAATGACTAGGAAGCGTAATGGTGATAGGACACAGCTTTGTCTGCCAACTTATGTCTTTTTGAACTGCAGCCTGTGCTTCCTTTAGAAATTATGATATGTTAGAGAATCTATTTTAATTATAAGAAAATTGTTATAACTCTTTGAATGACGCTGACGTAATGTTTTCACTTTTGTTCCCTTCAGTCGCCCGCGCTCTGGGATTCCCCGCAAGAAGTGTGACCAACTATGCCTCAGCGCACGACACGGACGGCTCCATCACCATCGACAGAGTCTTTGACGAAACCGGGGAGGTGGAGTACATGTCGGACAGTGTCTGGTGAGAATTGAAAAGTAGAAATAAATTTGGACGTTTTTAGGCTCCCATCGTTACAATTACAATTTATAACGTTTAGGTGGCGGCTGCCTGAAGCATGGTAGGCCTTTGTGAGTGTTGTCAAATATAAGTAAAAACCCACGGCAACATCTGGGCAAAAAAAGGAATTTTTGAGAAAAACGTGTTGGCTGCACTTACACTGTACTTTAATGTCAAGTAGAAGCAACAAAATAATGCTCTGCAGGCCTCAGTTGACCCGTGCGCCCGCGAGTTTGAAACCCATGGTGTAAGGTAAACCGTTTTTTTTTAAACCAAAAAGCCCTCTTATTACAAATTTACTGATTTAACTTTGCAGTTTGTACATGTATAGTCATAAAGCTCAGATGTTTGTGATCGCCTCGGCTTACCAACAAGAACTGACCTGTTTCCAGGAACTTCCACCTGTGGAATGAAGCCTGGATGGCGAGACCCGATCTCCCGGCAGGTTTCGGAGGCTGGCAGGTGTTTGACGCTACACCACAGGAAGCATCTGATGGTAAGGCAAAGAAGAAGGAGAATCATGCCCATACAGTGCAGTTCTTCTTCTTCCTCTTCTTCTTCTTCTTCTTCTTCTTCTTCTTCTTCTTCTTCTTCTTCTTCTTC
>NW_004797374.1:914397-933351 GCF_000002075.1 Aplysia californica
CTTCTTCTTCTTCTTCTTCTTCTTCTTCTTCTTCTTCTTCTTCTTCTTCTTCTACTTCTTCTTCTTCTTCTTCTACCCATGTGAGTTGTTAGTGGATACTCTCGTGTGGTTTGCTCCTTCTTTTTTATCAAACATCTATCGTCCTTATTCTCCTCCTTGCCCTTGTATGGTGACACTTCTAGTTTTTGGCACTTATATCATGAGCTCTATTTGCGTTGCAAGTGTCGCAAAACTCATACAAAAACAAAACTGAAACATGTGCAAAAGTGCATTGTTAGTGTTGTCGCCATTGCTGTTGTTGCCGTTGCTGATAATTAACATCTTGTTAACAAGACACCGAGAGCGTCGTTTAAGAACGTAGAGCTCTCTGTCCACTGTTCATGGCATTATGCTCAAATTTGGTTTTCTTTGGAGACGTGGAAAAATCCTGTCTCCTCTTCGACGTGCATGTCGCTTCTTCGAGTGTTGGCCAAGTTCCTGACCAACTACGACACAGCAGTCATCCTTTAAAACGTTTTAGTAAGAGTTCTATGGCACTTGCAACACAATAAGGTCATATAAGTGCCGCAGTCATCTTTTAAGGTTGTCGAATGTTCAACGTTTAGAATAGGGCAGAGGGTTCAATAACTAAAATGGCTAAAAGTGATCTCGCACCTTTTGGGTTCTTATTTATTCAAAAAGAATTTGATACTCTATTCTTGTGGCGAGGAGGTGAGTAGCCTTTTGTACTGTTGCTACTTTTAAATGAGAACCGAAACCGCATAACCGCATTGTTCAAATTCAGATATGGCTCTTCATAGAAATGTTCTGGGTTCTCAGTTTCGCAAATCGTAGAGCGAGAACGATGGATAAGTATCATTTTACACATTATGAGAAGCTATATTCTGTTTTGAAATAATTTTAAACGCGCCAATGTCCGATTCAGGCTAAACGCCTTAAGATTTCTTCACTTGTTGGAGGAGGGTGCGGTTTCTGTGGGGGTGGAAGTGGAGCGGTTTCGGGGGGGGGGGGGGGGGGGCGGGTTTAATGTTCCGTTTTTTTAGCATTTAATATTTATGTGTTTATTATATTATTTAGTAAAGACTAAGAGGGGAAATTGACAGGACAGCTGCTGTATTCCTCTCAGCCCGGGTTGACCTTGGCAGGTAGGGTCGGAAGCCCGCTTCCTAGACGATCTAAATTGTGTTGATGGGGGCGTAAAATAACACCTACATTAAAAAAAAGAGAATACGTCTCCATAAAATTTGTGGTAATATTTTTTTGTTGGCAGTTGAACTTTGCCGAATAAATTGTTTGATTATTCTAAATAATCATTTGTGAAGCATACTGGTGAAATCAGGCACTCGTCAAAATAATGAAATCAAAGAAACCGACATTTTTCTCCACTCCACTGTCAATTTTTATCCATTTCATTTCTTTCTTTTTATTTATTTATTTATTTATTTATTTATTTATTTATTTATTCATTTATTCATTTATTCATTTATTCATTTGTTTGTTTTGTTTATATTCTATCTCATCACCCTGTGTCCATTAAAAACCCATTTTTGTGTGGGATTTTATTGAACAACTTTGAACAAAGGCACAGAAAAAATGTAACTTTGTTGTTTCCAATTCTAACACTAGAGCTTTGGAAGTCGCCAAACCTAGGAGGCCATGTTCCCGTTAATCGTGCCACCACCTCATTCAATGCGAGATGTCTCGACTCCTATTCAAAATTAGTGGTTATTTTTGGAAATCAAAAGCAAGACAAATGAACAAACTTTAAAACGATATCAATAACCCCACATGCTCAAAAACTGACGAGCCACGCCTGGTTCCACAGTGCTGTGACACATATATCAATAAATGACCCTATCTGCATTTGGATGATGTCTATTATCAAATTATTTTAATCTCAGGGTCGGACAATTCATCAGTACAAAGATGCCCAACTCTGATGATAGAAATGATATCACACTTAGATACAAGCCCGAAGAAGGTGAGTACTTCTCTTCCACTGTGACTGTACATTTTGTTTTCTCACTTCTTGTTGACCTGTGACCAAAGCGAGTAGGACACTGTTAAGTTTGTGTTAGGTTTTTACGGCACTTACAACGCAATTAGGTCACATAAGTGCCGAAGATTAGAATTATCACCATCAGAGACTAACGTGCAAAGAAAGAAAGAGGAAAGAGACACCAGATTTCGTAATACCTATCCCAACGCTAATCCCCGACCCCCAATCCAACCCCAACCCCCAACTGACCCCACTCCACCCCCACCCCCATCCCCACCCCACTTCAACAAAGCCACACCCACCCCAACCCCACCCACCCCCCTACTCTAGCATAAATAGTGTTCACGTGTTATGCATAATTATTTCAGCGTTTGGATTTCCCTCTTCCTGTTTCTACTACTTCCTACCACCAGACACGTGTATAGAGTTCCACCTTCAGTGTGACAAATTGGCGCCATTGCAGATGTTAGATACATAATATATACAAACTTAATAATCTTTTGTCACAACGATCTACAGGGTCTGCCGAGGAGAGGGCGGCCGTCCGCAAGGCCAACCAGCTGGCTTCTACAAAGGAGAACGTGTACAACATTTCTGCCAAGGTAGGGGAAGTTTTACAATCTAGATAGAGCAGAGTGGTGTTCATTGTTAGACAGCTAGATCCTGCAGTAGACGGACAACGTCAAGAGAGTAAGAGAGAGAGACAGAGAGAGACAGAGAGAGAGGGGGAAGAGAGAGAGAGAGAGAGAGAGAGAGAGAGAGAGAGAGAGAGAGAGAGAGAGAGAGAGAGAGAGAGATTGAGAGAAAGGGAGAAGAGAGGGGAGAGAGAGAGAGAGAAAGAGAGAGTCTGACCGACCGACCGACTGACAGACGCCGTTGCACTTAACATCAACCTAAAACATAATAATAAATCAGTAGGAGTAACGGCAGCAACAGCAACAGAGAACCTATCAATGTTCTAAATGTATTATTTATTTTTATTTGCCTTTTTTCAATATTTTTATCGCCAACACCGCTACATGTTAAGGTTTCTTTTTTCGGCAGTGCGTATGTGGGGGTGGGGATTGGGGGGGGGGGGGGGCATTCGTGCTGACCTTTTCAATGTCTATCAGAAAGTTTAGTAAGAACCAATCCCCTCCCCCGACGTGGGATAACATACTTTGCTTTAATCAAAATCTTTTTTAAAAAGTCTTCTCCCGACGAAAAAACAACAACCCCCAACTAAATACCCCGAGCCCATCCAAGTTTTCCAGGTCCATTCTATCTTTCTACTTTATTCCTTTTCTTGAATCTGCTCTCCGGTGAATGCATCAATCTCTTACAATATTATTCACTCCTTTCTTACTTATTTACTATCTCCCTGCACCGTTAGAAACTCTACCCCTGTACCGATAGGTATATTTAGCAGAGTGCACTCGATGCCAAGCTTATCTGTCTCTGGCCGCTTCCTTCAATCTTGCAACATCTAGGCCCTGAGTCCCTTAGCGAATGTCTCATTCAAGATTGTGCTTCTGCAACTTCCAGTTGGTCTTCCTCTTTTTCTATTCCAGTTGGTCCCCAACACCATGTCTGATAATGTAATCTTGTCTCTGGCACTCTCAAAACATGTCCTAAATATATCTCCATATTCACTCCTAGGATGTGGATTTCAAAGTGGTACAAGATGCGGCCAATACGTGGGTCGGTGAAGACTTCAAAGTGTCGCTCAAACTCACCAACAAAAGTGACGCAGAGCGCACAGTGAGCGGCCGACTTGTCGTCAAGACAATGTTCTACACAGGCGTGCTCGCTGACAAAATCGTCTCTTTCCCCTTCGAGAACAAAGTCCTACAGAAAGGAAAAGGCGAGTTTCGGTGTACTCTATATATTTAGCTATATTGATCTTTCTGAGTTTTTTCCCCCTTTTCTTGTATCGTGAAGTCGTTTTCAAGGTTGAAGCTTTTCTCCAGCTAGATTGTACGACACGTATCTTTAAAAGTATTCGCAGGTTCTGCAAGTTGTTAAATAAACTGAGGAGAGACATAATTATGCTGATGCCTCGCCTCTTCAAACGCATGACAATACCTGTGAGTTAGGCTGATGAGGTGTAAGTCCGATATTCAGATGGAGATAAAAATCAAATTTACTCCCAACACGACTGATATACATTAAGAAAATGTTTGGATTTTTACTTAAAATAGCAATTTTTGTCAACGTATATTATGTTTGCAGGCCCCCATCGACAATTTTTAGATAGTTTAGGAGGAGGGCATCGATTCTACCTGTCAGGGCCTACCTAGGCTGAGAAAGATACAACGTCCCAGCAGAAAGACGGGAGACACTTGATAAACATTCTCCCAATACAGGAGTCGAACTCTGGTCTTCTGTGTGCCACGGCTAAGTGCCTTAACGCCAAACCACAGACGCCAGTATACAGTTATTATTCGACAGAAGAAGAAGAAGAAGAAGAAGAAGAAGAAGAAGAAGAAGAAGAAGAAGAAGATGATGATGATGATGATGATGATGATGATGATGGCTAAATCCTACTTCATCCTGCAGATGACATTGTACCAGTAATTGTGAAACCACAAGATTACTTGGAGAAACTCAAGGACTGCTGTATGCTCGATGTATCTGTGTGGGCCTCGGTGAAAGAGACCAACCAATGCTTTGTCACAAAACGCGAGTGTAGACTGAAGAAACCACATCTCAGTGTCAAGGTGAGCTGTAATTTTACTTATATAAAGCGAGTTGTCGTCTGACGTGTGCTCTATAAAAACTACATGTCGTTGAAAGAAGAAAAAACTGCAAAAAGTCGGTACCTAATGAGTTCATCGATTCACAAGCTCTCCCAATGATATACATACGCAAATAATTTTTTTCTTTTTAAAATGTATACCTAAATGCAATATAAATTTTATATCACATAACTATTAATATAGGAGGTTCAATATACATGTTATATTACTTTTAACATAATATTGTGTGTACAGGACTTTTCACCTTGGTGGTAATGATGATAATGATGAAAATGATGATGATGATGATGATGATGATGATGATGATGAGGAGGAGGAGGAGGAGGAGGAGGAGGAGGACGACGACGACGACGACGACGACGACGATTCTCTTTTATCCACGTCAAATCCCTCGATATGCGTTCTAATTTTCCTTCCTCAGGCACCGGAAGAAGCTACCAAGAACAAAGAATTCAAGGTGGAAGTTTCCTTCACGAACCCTCTGGACACAACTCTTACTGGGTGCGCAGTAACTGTAGATGGTCTCGCTAAATCTCTGCGCTTCCCACAAGGGTGAGTTGTAGGCTAGAAAAACGCTAGATCTACCTTAGAATTACAAAGTTCTATATGACATTTGTGGGACGTTTTGAGTTACTAAGACCATGGGACCAGAAATCACATTTTTTGGGGTCTGCTCCATCAAAGTCGTTAAGATTTTTCGGAGTCGTTATCATGATGTTCAAAGGATTGCGTCGGGAAAACCTGACATGTTGTGAAACTCAAAATTATTCACGTCAGTTGTCCCGAAGCTAGTTGCTGAGAAGATAAAAGTTGATAATTTTAGGGCATCCAAGTGTTACACTCTTCTATACTTACAGCTTGTCTTTTGAAGGTTCAGACTGGATTGTGCACTGGAAATAATAAATCCTTCACGATAGTGATCGCTGGTAACGACTGAAGACACATAACATTAGAGATATGCCCGATGATAGAATACATTGAAGCACTTAAAAAAAAACACTTTTCAGGGAAAGAAAAGACGCAGGATCAGAATGTATTAAAACAAATTTTATAAAAAAGAAGCACCAAGCCAGTGAGATTTTTACTAGGATCCATCCCTAGACCACTGAATGATGAGAATAACATAAATCAAATATCGTATCTACCACTACCACAATTAACTCGGCTCCACACGCTTTTGTAAAGGATACTGGAGATTTAAACGCACACACGCGCACAGGGCGCATGCACACACGCACGCACGAACGCACACAAATCGTGCCATTTACGCTCTTATGGGTAGGACTTGGTCAGGCTATACTCAGGGGGAAAATGTAATACTTTTGGCTTATTATTATTATGATTATGATTATTATGTTATCTGTCCACGCGGTTTTATTCCAATTTTTTCTTCTTCTGAAATTAGGAAAAGCTGAGCCCAGAAATGTGAAACTCTACTTGGTTTACGGTTACAACAGGAGAACGTTCATAAATTCTCAATTATTTGGTAGGCTTAAGTGTTTTGGCACTTGCAACCTGATAAAGTCATGTAAAAGTACCGAAGATTAAAGATGTCACAAGAGAGTAGCATGCACATAAAAGTAGGAGGAAAAATAAGGACGGCAGATGTTTTATAGGACGGAAGGAGCAAATCACACTATAGTACCAGCCAACCACCCACGTCCGTATCGATGCTGACATTGGTCTACAAACAAGACACAATGGAGGTCACCTCGAAAGTGGGGCATCCCTTCTCCTTTGTTGTTGTTGTTGTCGTCGTTGTCGTTGTCGTTGATGTTGTTGTTGTTGTTGTTATTGTTGTTGTTGATGATGATGTTGCTGCCGCTGCTGCTGTTATTGTCTCTGCAGCAGCTGTTGTTGATGCTATCAACGATCTTGTTCTATTGCAAACTCAGTATTCTATAAATAAATATTTTCCACACCCCAGGAACGTGGCAGCTAAGGGAGCTTTCGTTGCCACCCTTCCCATCACACCAACCAAGGTGGGCTATAAGGAGATGATCTTTATCTTCAGCTCGAAGCAGCTTGAGGATATCAACGCATCCAAGAAAATCTACGTGCTCACCAGTAACGTCTAAAACTTGGAGACTTCGAATGAGTTGGAGACAACTTACTATCTTAGAATTACAATTTTCTATCTCTGACATCTTTGTTCGTTTTGAGTTACTAATGCCATGAGTTTAAAAAAACAATTAAGTGTTCTATCTGCTATATCAAAATCGTAAGATTTTTCGGAGCTGTAATCAAGATAGCTCTATTCAAAGAACTGCGTTCGAAAAGCTTAACCATAATATTGTGGAACTCTAATATTTTTACGTCAAATTTCTCAAAACTAGGTACTGAGCAGACAGAACTTTGTAATTCTATGGTAGCGAACTGCCAAATTCTCCAAGTGAAAGAAATTAATTGATCATTTCTGATAAAAATATGAATACCTTTTTTAATTTTTTAAATTACAACTGATATGTATAATTATATCAGCAAATAGATTGTTATAGTGACCAAGCTTCTGTCTTTTGTTTCAAGCAAGATTAGAGTTAACTCCTCTGCTACTGTAATATATATATGCCTACATTGGTGCCTTTCGAATGTAACACATTCAGACTAGTATTGCTTGTTTGAACATCACTGATTGACCTAAACATTTGAAGACTCCGGAAAGGGAAAAGACCAGATAAGTCACATTTTGAGAAGGTGGAGAACATAAGAATTCAAAGTTTAAAAGTTTATAATGGCCGTTAGTTTTCTCACAAAAGTGTAAAACTGTCATTTTAACAAAAGGTAAATTGTTGCTCCTTTTTAAAACTGAATTTTGTGCCGTAAAATTCTTCCCTTTCACCAGACCATTAAACGATACCAAGCCGTGCTATGAACTGTTGTGAGGGCAACCAATTAAAATTTTGTGTTTCGCCAGCTCATATATGACCAAATTTTAATGTAGTTGCGGGTGCCGTAAAGCTCTTACTAAACAACGTTTGATCGCCCATATCTCGCAATTTAGTAGGCATATAGCATTTTGTAAAAAAAATCAAACACTTACATATCACAGGACTAAGCTGCTGGATTATCCGTGAGATCATTAGCGGAGAATAAAATACTCAATCTGAAAGGAAAAAAAAAGACTGTGATATCTCATTTTTCCACTCGGCTTTTGTTCTACTTCTTAAAACAAAAAAATCAAAATATCTGTCAAAATAACAAAAATGATAAATATGATCACGGTGGGGTTTTGTAACAACGTGAACTCTTCAACGTCTTTTTGCACATTTTAAATCAATACTATTATTTTTCCTTTTGATATTATGTGTTTTTTTGTGACGTCAATATTCAAATATGCTAATCCACGTAAAATTATTTTAGATTATAATGATGAGGGCACGGAGCTCAAGCACACTTTAACACTCACTACGTTTACCCATTTCAAGCTGCTGCAGTTACAACAAACGGATAAAATTACAGGTATTATTTTCCTTTACCAAAATAGCCGAAATTCTTTCTATCATTAAATCAAATCTTAACATTCTCATAAAGTTTGGACGGATGTAATGTAATAAATGAAATGGCCTGATCATAGTTTTAAATAATATAAAAAACAACTAAATGACTAAACACGCACACACACACACACACACACACACACACACACACACACACACACACGCACACACACACACAAACACACACGCGCGTGCGCACAGGGCGCATGCACACACGCACGCACACATGCACACACGCACGCACACAAATCGTGCCATTTACGCTCTCATGGATAGGACTTGGTCAGGCTATACTCAGGGGGAAAAATTTATACTTTTGGCTTATTATTATTATTATTATCATCATTATTATGATTATGATTATTATGTTATCTGTCCCCGCGGTTTTATGCACACAAAAAAAAAAAATTCTGAAATTAGGAAAAACTGAGCCCAAAAAAGAGAAATTATGCGATTCTGTTAACTTTAACACTTTAACAAAGAATGATAAATCAAAATAATCAGAAATAATGCAAAGAGTAATCAATTAATTTTGCTAAATTATGCGGGGTGCATAAAACCCAGCGGACAGTGTTATTATTATTATAGTATAATTAATATTATTATTATTATTAGTACATGATTGTATTATTATCTAAAATTTGTCCAAATTTATTTATAGGCCTACATTTATTTTCAGAAATGTATAGGCGCCTCGCAATTCTTATATTTATCAACTGTTTTGCTATGTCACTGATTGGTTGCGTACTTCTCTGTCTCTGCTCAAGTGTAATTTAAAAGACTTTTATGTATGCAATCCTTACCGAGGAATTATGCGTGTTGCTTTTGTGATTACCTTTAGTACCCAAGTAAAAAGCTACTTTTATTTGACTCCAACACTTATTTTTGCTGGTGTTGTTTTCTTGTTGTGTTGTTGATGATGATGATGATGATGATGATGATGATGATGATGATGATTTTATTAAAACATTACATTTGAGTAATCTGAGTGCCAAGACTAATGTTACCCTGCTGCTGCAGATTTCTGCCAATTACATCCGGCTGTAGACCTGGAAGAAGTACATGTGCCAAACACTAGAGTTAGTCATTATGTTTCTTTTTTTTCTTTTGTTGCAAGTGTTTTACAGTGCTCGAAACTGCATAAGGTCATACGAGGGCGCGGGACTCATTAAACATTTTCAGTTAGTAGGACATTTTGAATTTTGCCAGGGTGGCGGCCGCAGCCTACTCTTATTGATTTGGGACCACCAAGGGATCTTTAACGTGCGCAACTTGCACACAGGATCTCCCATATTTTTCCCTCTTGTCCGAGAAGGCTAGGTGTAGATCTTTCCTACCATAAGATCAGGGGTATGGCTGAAAGACAGCAGTAAGAAGGAGCCATGGAATAGCAGTTCAGTAGAAATGCTGGAGGAGCCACATTATGCTCTGTATGACATCCTTATACTAAATTATAGACAAAGAACGGAGTCTTATCTTTATGCTCCAACAGATAGCGTAACGTTCTGTGAAATCCTACTCTTGTAGTCCGCAACAGGTGTATGGCTACACATGGTGCGTTTTCTCCTTTTTAACATTATTCTGAATAACACTGCAGTAAGCAACGTAAGGTGTCCTTGTCTGAGGAATTATAATGGCTCTATCCTTCAGACATCCAAGCTTTCTCAGCACTGAAAACTTCCAATTCAAATAGCTACAATTTTAGCTTGGGAAAAGAAAGAAATTAATTCAAAAAAATAAAAGACCCTGAAGTTCTCATCCCTAAGATTACGAAGAAGAAAAGGGCAGCAGGTCTTAGTGCAGAATTTAGTTTAAGTTTAGTTTTAGTAAAAGTTTTACGCATAAGGTCATATAAGAGTCAAAGATTAGAGGAGTCTCCAGAAAGTAACAAAAAAAAAAGAAAAGAAGGAGAGATTAAAGAAGATAAGTGTTTGGTAGGAAAGAAGGAGCAAACTACACCAGAGCACCTGCCTAATACCCACAGTACAGAACAGGAGCAGGAGACTTATAACAAAGCTTTTTTTTTTTCGTAAGAGTTTTACAGCACTTGCAATAAGTAAGGTCATAAAAGTGCTGAAGATTAGAGGAGTTACAAGGGAGTAACAAACACAAAAATGGAGGAGAGATAAGAACGATAGATGTTTGATAAGAAAGAAAGAGGAAACCACTTCAGAGCACCCTCCATCTACCCACAAAAAAGCTTTCAAATGAAAAGAGAGAGTGAAGTATAGAAAACCAAGGAACTACATTTTCATCATAATTTATTTTTCGAAGTATATATCAGCGCACATGTTCATACTCGTAGTCATAATGCTCTCTCTCACAGTATTGCGTATCTAGGAGCCATTATTCTACACCTTGCATCCCTTGCCCATCAAACTTTTGCATAGCAATGAAAGGACCACACCTAAATCAATGCACGTCTCTTACAAAAACAATCTGAAAACATTTTTTAAAAAATAGAATGGTACAATATAGTAGTAGAGATGCCTGAATTGAATGGACGGAAAAACACTGAACTTTCAATCACAAGAGAACTATTAAGTAACATTGCAAAAATGATGGACGGATACTTCATGCAATAATTTGCTTAAAAAATTAATTTTAGAAATGCATAGAGGCAATAAAGATAATAGGTGTGTATGATTCACCAATGTCTGTGCAAGGCAAAAATCCACATTTTTTTTTTTTATGGAGCTAAGAGAACAAAAAGGAACTACAGTGGAGTCCATTTACTTGAACAGAAAACTGCAGGACCACTGGATTTTTGGCAGTTCAGCCATATTTTTATTTTGGAGAGACTGCTCAAATTGGGAAGGAAAAAAACTGGGGACAAATATAAGTCTCCCTCTCTTCCACTTGGAAAGTAATTGCTGCTGGTGCCAGAACTATGTTAATTCATTAAAAAAATCTATAGAGTTAAACTGATGGAAAAAAGCCCAGCACTGCTATTGCTATCGTGCATGTATGTTGCAGGACATCAGCTGCCTGTAATTCCACTAACACAAAGTTTACTAGATCATTTAATTAACAAAGATCATAATTTTTACTATACATTCAGTTCAAAGCTTTTTTATGAAGTTAATTAAATGTAATGAATTTAATCTCAAAACAGAATACACTGTACAAAGGGGATGCTACATCTGATAAATATTCAGAGATATATACTCCTGCCCCCCCCCCCCCCCCCCCCCTCCTTCATCAGGCATCAGTGACCTTTGAGCATGTGCCCTTTGGTCCAGTGCTATATTAAAAAAGGTAGAGTTGTTTGATATTAATTCTTTGCTGCAGTATCAGGTATATATAACCCTATAAATTGTCTTTGGTAGAGACAGGAGGAAAAGATTGCTGTCGGATATCCTGTAGTTTGGGACACTCAAAGAGCAGACATTGACGTATTGCATAACCACCAAGTAAACATAACAATGCATGTCCAAAGCAAACATATGGTCAAGGGAACAGGGGGAAGAAAAGAGCAACTACCATCAACCATCCATTACACAAAAACAAAGTGAAAAAAGTAGTAGGACAGATCTATCAACAATCATCCATTTCACAGAAACAATAGGCATAAAAACTAATGCCTTACCAAAATCAACAAAAATATCATGAATGAACAGCATTAAGGTAGGGGCTTGACTGTTGACAACAAGTGGGTTTTTTTTCTCACAACTTAGCAGGGTGCGATTTACATCTGCAAATAATTGTTGCATAGCAGTACCAGTGGTGCCATCAAGTACATTGTATCTTGCACTCACAATTTAATTCATTTCAATAAACATAAACTTACAAGAAAAAATAACAATAAGAAATCCAATACAATGGAGTCTGCTTTAAACTCAGATTTGCCAGAACGCCACTTCCTTTGGTTTAGCCATATTTTCAGTTC
Organism: Aplysia californica; assembly: GCF_000002075.1. Classification (NCBI taxonomy): domain Eukaryota; kingdom Metazoa; phylum Mollusca; class Gastropoda; order Aplysiida; family Aplysiidae; genus Aplysia; species Aplysia californica. Next base: position 926,521 of record NW_004797374.1, read on the forward strand.
GGAGAGATTGCTCAAATAGAGATGAAAAAAAGAACCCAAGGAATTCTATTTTCGTTCGGTTTACCATTGTTTTTCAGAATAAACATGTTTGGTGTAAGCAGACTCCACTGTATCTTAACATACTTTTTAGACTGTGAAACTTGTGCCATGCTGTAAGAAGACAAGAGTATCAACATTTATTTTGCTCTCCTCTTGTTGGCTCACGCACAGACATAGATACACATCATGCTTCATTTTCTACAGACTCCTCAATAACCTTCTGAGGAAAAAAAGGAAAAGATGCCTCCTCAGGTTTGCCTGATGAAAGCCATTAAGAAATTTGGAGGCCCAACTAACACCATTTCTGCAATGTTGTATAAACCTAACCAAAAACAACGATACTGTCATGAGTAAACAATAGCAGTCCCAGGGAAAAGTAGAATGAATGGGCCACATGTCTTCTTTACCCATCCCATCATGTTTGGCGCCGAGGTCCACTTACTTGGTTCAGACTAAAACAGGATTATTTTTCTTAATTAAACGATAAAAGCGCATAACGCGAGAATACTTGATGCCCATGCGGACACAGGGTCTGTCTTGCGAACAATCTCTTAATGAGCATTAAATGAGTTAATGATCTTGGCCATAACCATATAAATTTTCAGAAAGTAGAACGTAAATAGGAAGTAAAACTCATTTGTGAAAGAGTTGAAATGTTTGTCAAATAACACCCACCCACAAAAAACAGGATAAACGAATCGAAATAACAAATCAACTTACAGCTAATTAAATCAGCTGTGACACCACAGAACAAAATTTACAGCCACTTTAATAACAGATAACATTTGTCTTGTGCAAATCCCTGCTCAACAGCAAGCTCAAGGCGCTTCACAATCTATACCATTACCCCAGCAGACCTGAAAGCATTCTGAAACAACTTCAACTTCCTGGGAAGCATACAGTGCAAGCAGCCATTTATAGGCGCTAAAACACTAACAACATACTGACAAGAACTTTCGCTGTCCATGGCCGGATACCCATTTCCACCTGGGTGAAGTGAGAAAAATTCGTGTAAAGTACCTTTCCCCCAAAAACAAAGGACACAACGTCGGGCCCGCAGCTCGAACTCCCGAACCCACAACCTCATGATTCAAGTCTGGTAGTCTAACCACTGGGCCACTGACACCACTAATCGACCATCAACACTAGGAAGGTTAATCTAATATGAAAGGCAGAAACTAATCTTCAGGTAACAGAACCTGGTGATCAGGCTATAACTATGAGGGGTGAAGAAATAATCTGTTTGTGTCAAGACATCCTGGATTTGGACATGGGGACGTGAGGGTCTGCCTCATCCTGTATGCTCCATTGAGACATTGCCGTGGTCTCTGAACCTGAGGAGGTCAAAGATCACAGGTTATTTTTCTAGGTTTAAAACAACATTCCAGTGGGTGACTATTTAAGACTGCGTTAGAATCCAGTCTGCCTAAGAGCCAACTGAAATTTTCCTTTACAATTTTTCATGCCTAAAATGTTCCCATTAAAAATATTAAGGACAACAAACTTTTTTAACCATACAAAAGGGCATAAATATTTGGCGTACAAGGTAGACATTTATACAAATTTATATATGCATAGACCGTCTATGATGCAGCATCACAATTAAAAACCAATACCAACGTGACAACATGTCTGCCAAAGTCAAGTACATAGACAATTACAAGAGTATTGGTAAGAATTACTTTTTTTTTCTGCATTTCACACATCCGAAAGCATGTTTTAGTGTTACTCAATTAGTAAAGAAAAAAGAATCAAATTGAAACCTTTAGAAGCTTAGCCTGCATTGCTAGGACGTTACTTCGTGTAAAAAATAAATTTTACCTCAGTTTTCTCCAACTTAATCTGTTTTACATTTTCATCTTCATGTCACTGCAACTTCATCATTAACACAACAAGACAGCCAATAATTTTCCTTCACCAAGTATGGCTAACGAAAGGTTTTAGTTCTGTACCACCAAAGTGAACTTTGTCAGGTCACCACACACTGTGTCTCGCAGTCTCCGACATAACACGGTCAGGATGAGTACAATCATTCCACTTCTCAAAGGTGCCAACAGGCTATGACAAAAATTCTGATCTTTTTGAACCTCAAAGAAATGTGCATGCCGGAACTCAAAATTTACAAAATATGAGATCATCTAATACGTTTTGTATCAAGACTATTTTAAATAAAGTGCAACATATCAGCACAAAGAGATCAAAACATAAACAAATGTATAAGCAGGAGTATATTACTCGTACAAACATTCCATTTCTTCTTACCTTCTGTGGTTGCCCTTGCCTTCAGCGTTGAGTTGAATGTTGACATGGAATCCACAAACTGCTGTCTCTCTCGACCCTGAGGACAACGCAAAGAGGTATTCTTTTCAGATTGGATAAGAATCTAAAAGCCGTTTTCAGATAAAAAAGTTCATGAAAAACACATAAGGATACTGAATAGCAAAAAAAGAAATTTGTCCGGCAAAAACTTGCAAATTTAAGGAAACAACTCAATTGGACTCAAAAGGGAGTGGTAGCGATTGTTTAAAAAACCTGTAACAAAGATGAAAGTATGGCCGGTCCCAGAGTAGCTCTGTCGGTCTGACCTGTAGCTCGCCTGGCTCGCACTGTGCAAATGAATGTATACATTATTGTGTGCCTGAGCAGCGTCGCCTGTTTTTTGTCAACAGAGCTGCGCGCAGCTGCAAGTGTGTTTGTGTGTGTGTGTGTGTGTGTGTGGGGGATGCACTTGGCACATGACGTAAAGAAGAGTTGTCCCGTCTTGGTATAATTGGTCTTGGATTACACAGTACCTAAATATAGCAAGGCAGACCCGTCAGTTGCACACCTACACACGTCAACACACAGTGCGCAGTGCTGAGACGCAGCGAGTGTGCCTCGCGCTCGCTGAGACACAGGCGCCAACCCACAGTGCGGCTGTGCTGACACACACACGGAGTGCGCCAGGCGAGCTACAGGTCAGACCTACAGAGCCGCTCTGGGACCGGCCTATCTCTCATTGTCCTGTGTAGGAAAAGACATGGTTGCACAAGTGCAAAGTGTACTGTTCATCTTAGAACCGAAATTTCACACAGATTTATGGGGATTTTTTTCCAGAAAGAACAGGCAAAGAGCTTGATAGCATGTGACATCAATAACTTCCATTCTTTCAAGCATAACATTATATTCTTAAACTTTAGGTATTGACAAAATTGTTTAAGACCACCCATTGTTGAGAAGAAAAGTGAACCAAACGAACCAACATAGAGCCTCCGCAACAAAATCAGTGCCCACGCGGACACGAAAGTCGAATTGGAGAAAGCATGCCCAGAACCTCGTAGCCGAAACTGAACTGGATACGTACCCACGTGAACAACTGGTTGTTTAGCCCTCCCACACAACCGTGGAAGGCTGCATCAAGCAACGCGACTTTTAGCACCGATCTTGTCGTCAACTGCAACCGTGCTAATGAACCAGCCGTCAGGAAAACAGCAGCAGAGGCTACCCCCTGCCCGATGTAGAAGTCTGGACAGACGGTTCAGCTAAGCACGGTACCGAGTATGGCAGCAGTGGAATACTGATCAAGACCGGTGATACCGAACTTGACCACCGTGTACCCACGGGCCGGTATTGTTCCAGCTACAGGGCCAAGCTTGTAGCCCTCGACTCAGCGCTGGGCATGCTTGTTTCACTACGTACAGCAGGCAGCCTTCCCAACAGAGTAAGCATCCATGTATACACTGATTCCAGGTCAGCAGTCATGCACCTCTCATACAGCCCTACCAACCAATCTGAAAAGGTGGCGAGCTGAATCTGGCAGCATCTGCACAGCCTCTGTCAACGCTCCGAATGTTCCATCCACATACAGCGGATTCCAGGCCACACTGGACTGGCTGGGAACGAGGAAGTTGACAGCATCGCCAAAGAAGCAACAGCGCTTACCCAGATTGACACGCCAATCGATTTCTCGACAGCTAAAGCCGTCATCGACCGGTCGACCCGCGCAAAGTGGAAAAAAGAGGCGAAACCCAAACTGCCATTTGCCCAACCGCCATCATACAAGCTTGAGGCCTCACTCAGACGACAGGACCGTCGGCTTCTCTCCCAAATGAGAACTGGTGGAAAATCGCCCAAGCTGAGATAATTTCTCCACAAACTTGCGCCAGCAGACAACCCAGATCCGTCCTGTCGAGCCTGCAAGGAGGAGGGCGAAACTATGGACCATGTGTTCCTGAGATGTCCCGCCAGCTATCGTGCTAGAACCCGTCTGCTGGGACTTTTCAGTAACCCACTTTCAGCACTTTTTAAGGACCCCCGGGCAAGTGTTGAGTTCCTGCGTGCTGTCGGCATCGCTGACCGTTTATGACGCCAAAGCACCAGAAGAAAGAGAGAGAGAGAGAGAGAAGAAGAGTGGCAGTCTTAGACAGATGTCCATTGTACACAGAGTCACTATAATGTAAAAAAGCCAATGCAAAGTTGGGGGGATGGGTAGTGGTTGTTTGTAGGCTGTTTTATACAGGCGGCAGTTACAGTAAGTTCTACTGTATTTCATAAATGACTTGCATCTATTGTGACAGAGCTCTTCTGTCTTTGACGTTGTTTTGCTTGCTGTGACAGACATGAACGTTCTCATATTTCACCCACCTTTCCTGCCCTGAGGTCATATATGGCGGCCAGGATCTGGCGGCGAGAGTCGGGGTGAGCGATGCCGAGTTCTCGCAGATCTTCATCAGTGAGGGTAAGGAAAGCTTCCATGTCAACCTGAGAAGTTAAAAGACAAATCAAAGTTTCACACCATGATTGATGCCATTGCACATGTTAGAATCATTGCTTGGTCTGACATGCTATAGAGATTCAACAAAGCCTTACTAGACAAAAACAGATAATTTCAAAAGCAGATAGCATTAGACCCAGGGAAGACAAATAAACAAAGGATGAAACAAATGATCAATAGGTAGTTGGCCATGACGAGTTACAACAGACACTAAAAGTGTGTTGCCTTGGTCCTATATTTCATGGTCTATGATGCTTGCACATTTGACGTATTACGCTAACGCAGACTAGAAAATGCTGGCTGTAGCTATTTGATTAAGCTCCAGGTCATACTATCATAACTGTTTATCTCCTGAGAGCCACTCCCAGCGGCTCGCGATTGGAACTGCTGTACAGGTGAGCCGCTGATAGTGGCTCGGGCACATTCTTTTACAACAACTTCGACATCAAATTACTTTTCGACAATGGACGTTTTCATCATTTGTAGATTTAGTACCAAAAAAAGGCCCGGTGTAGTGGGTTTACCCCCACCCCCCCCCCGCCCTGGAGATAAAGAGTTAAGCATTAACAGAGCAATATTTTCTGCCCAAGATTCCAGTCCCCTGGAAACAGATAACTCTTTATCTCCGGCAAGCTGTTCCCAGCGGCTCGTCGTCAGAAACATAGTGCCGATGAGCCGCTGAACTATCAAAATAGGTTCACTTGCTTTGATTTAATCACCCATTTAGTGACGTTTTTGTCATTTTTAGATTTAGTACCAAAAAAGGGCCCCGGCATAGTGGGTATACCCCCCTCGGAGATAAAGAGTTAAGAAACTGAAAGATGAGACAGAAGTAGCAAGACCGCTTTTTTTGGTATGTTCATGTGCTATTTGAGAAAGATTGAAGAAAACCTCTCAACTGACAGGATTTTCCAGCCTATTAAGATTGACTTTGCTTCCTTGAAATGTGGCTTTATTAAAGAATTCAAGAACTTTGTAGAAGCTTTATTATTAGAAGAATATCCTTGATTAATCAGGATTTTGGAAGAGCAAGTTTAAAAAAAATAAAAAGTTCTGTGTCATTTCAAAGGGACGTCTTTTTTTGACTTTGTTATGCATGCTGTGACAGGTCAGACAGGAATATTTTCACATCTTTCTTTGACTCTCAGATAGACATCTTTGTGCTTGCCATTTCAAGGACTTCAAAAGTATCTTGTACAACAATGAATATGCTTTTTATAAACAATTTTTTAAAATGTTGCATTGCAGTAGTGATACTCTTATACAGTCTTCTAACAATATAATGCACTAAAGAACATTTAAGCACAAGTTGTATTGAAAAAAAAAAGAAACAGCAATCTACCAAATAACTGTGGCAAACTTTGTAACCCCTAAGTCACTGGAAATTGGTGTCAAAGTAAACAATAAGAAAACACATACCTCCTGCTCCTCAAAGATAGGGTTGTACTTTTCAAGTGACAACTTCTTCATGATACTGGCCAACTCATCTGGAAAAAGGAAACACACACATGATATCTTTCATAAAATTTCCGTTTTGTTGGGAGTTTTTTTTTGGCAACTTTGAGACAAATCTCTTGAAATTATAAAAAAAACCCATCCAAAAACATCCCCAGTGAGCAATTATTAATCTCGAGAGACTAGAATCTCATGTCTTTAAGCATATGCTACATAATTTTCAAGAGGCTCTAGAATCAGAAGACAATAGAAAAGAAGATACAACTATAATTCTAATATAACATAGACTTTAGGTAAAAATCAAAGATCTTTCAATTTTAGGAGGGTGCCAGTGATGACAACTGAATAACTCACACAAAATTTGTATTTTTTTCCACATTATCCAGCGACATGACTTTCAGGCTAACATAGTTTCTGGAGCAAGATTCCGAATAATTCTACACTTTAAAAATTTGCTGTATTGGAAAACACTGTTTACTTGTTTATCTACTGTCGCTTTTCTTTTACAAAAAAAAAGGAGAGAGAGAGAGAGAGAGAGAGAGAGAGAGAGAGAGAGAGAGAGAGAGAGAGAGAGAGAGAGTGGA